>NC_053429.1:69220350-69520350 GCF_007990345.1 Gossypium hirsutum | reverse complement strand
TGGTTATAAGATAAAATTTATATGTTTAGACTCCTTAATGAGTCTAGTTTCAAATGAAATCAACGAGAACATATTTTGAATTCTATACAATGAGAAATTTGATTCGTAGTGAAAAGTGGTCAGATTAGTCAAACATTGAAACAGGGGAAACTTTAAGAAAAATCTGGTATTGATTGGCCATACCAAAAATTCTGAAAATTTTATGGATGGATATATGAGTCTATTTTCAGGGAAAATTAACGGCAATTGATTTGGAATTTCGTAGCTCCAGTTATAAATAATTTAGTGACTGTTGCTCAGGAAGACAACTTGTAGTGAATTTGTGATTATGTTGTAAACATTGATAAAACTTGTTAATGAGTTGCTTATTGTTTTCTTATGAACTTACTAAGCGTAAAGCTTACTCCCCTTTTCTTTCCCATATTCCCTCGGGTTCGAGGCTGTCAGAGATATCATCACATTGTCGAGTCTACGCTATTAGCGTAAGTAAATCTTAGTGTTTCGAGTCTATGGCATGTATAGGGTTGTAAAGTTAAGTATGTAATATTATGATTAAGCCAAAGACTTTGGCTTGTTATTAAGGTAGTTTGATTATTCATATGCTTGTATGTTATTATCTCCTATGATGTGATTTATAGCATGTATATTTAGAATTTTGAATTGTGATTTATTGTTGAGTAAGTAAATGATACAAGACTAAGATATTGGTAAATATTTAATAATGCCTAATGAATGTTTTGGGGCCTTGTAAGCCTGATGATAGGATAATATACGCGTGTACGAAAAGTTTAAAATTGATCAAATTTTTTTTATGGCCTGGTTTTATATAAATGGTTGAGTTTAAATCTGGTAGCACCTCGAACCCTGTTTCGGCGAGGGATACAAGTGAAGGGTGTTACATTTAGTGGTATCAGGGCTATGGTTTAGTCAATTCTCGGACTAACCTAGCGTATGCGAGTCTAGCTATACATGCCATATTACTATTTGTGATAGTGTGACATCTCCCGGCTCTAACGAAATTGTTTTGTAAGACAGATATGCTTTCCAACCGAGCTAACTCTGATAGTACAGAATGTTACACTCAAACATTTGAGTGAAAATGTGTTGGTGATGAGTTGAAACTCATAAAAGGTATGAATCAGAATGCATGATATTCTGCTATTGATAAATGTTATAATTATATGAGTATATTAGTTGTGATGTTGGGTATATGATTGTTGTGTGAATATTTTGATTTGGAATTTATGATTTGATTTAGCGTATGAGCTGTGTTAAGTACCAAGTGATCATAAGTAAATGATTGCTAGATGTTTGAGAATGCGGAATTAGTAATGAATTGTTCGTTCATAATAGTATGTGTGATGTGCATGCTTACGTAATAGTTAAAATTGTTGGCTTTACAACCCTCACCCTCTCATCGGTAAAGCATTGTAATGAGATTCGTACTATATGGATTAAATACACTTACGAGCGTGAAATTACAAAGTTTCGTGGTTGAAAGAGTAGTATTGTGATCAGATAAGAGAATGAGTCCGCAAGTGAAGGCAGTAACAGAAAAGATATTGGATCATGTTGAAGGCCATTCGTAATATGCCAATTCACTGTTAAAGAAGAAGTTGAATTCGATGAGTTGAAAGTATTCAGGCATGATGTCTAAAGAACGTATTAACTGGAAGTTTTTCTGAATTGATTTCTGTTAGTAATGGGATATTGTGAAATCAGTGATGATAGAATTAGATAGTGGGATAATGTTTGAATTGAAATGATAGCTGAGTGCAGTGGTTATAGTCGGGCAGTTACTACGTTTTCTTCCGGGCATTATATGTGTACATTTATCCTCAGAGGTATGTGTAACTGTATATTTCAAATGAAAATTTTTATCATATGAGAACGTCATCTATATATATTGATATATGAAAGCATTGTTGGGCTGTTCGGGTTGCAATCGACATTATTATATCTTTCTCTGGTATCCTATTTCATTTTATTGAAAGAAAAAATCGACGATAGAATCTGGGTGATGCTGGTATTCTGATCCTACTAGTTTTTGATCTACTTAGTATACATGAAGATTATATTGTTTATGTTACCGTTAATTCTGGTGCATATGAGTGATGTTTTACTTCTGGATTTCCTCTGAGACATCTGTAACGCCCCAATTTTCGGAAATTCTGTGAATGTTGGCAAAATTTCATGCTTTGATTTTGTCATTTGTGAGTGAAATTATGAAATAGGACCTATGTGAAAATGTTTGAAAATGCTATAGGCTAATTTGTAGTGGCCAAATAAATAGTAGTGCAAAATAGGAGGATTTGCATGTCAAACCTTCCATTTTACAAGAAGTGGCCGGCCATCATGTTGTTGAAGACAATATGTGCACTTGATATCCATAATTTAGGTACAAATTGATAAAAAATTGATAATGGGTTAGGTAAATGTTCCATGATGGGCATGATAAGCATTATGGGCATTTTTTTATTGACATTATGGTATAGGTATGACACAAATAATATAGGTTATTTTGTGTCATAAAATGTTGGGTAATAAAATAACAAAAGGATGAAAAGAACAAAGTTTTGTCCATCTTTGTTCATCATATCCGAAAGTTAGAGAAGAGAAAGGAGAGGAGAAAGCTCTTGAGTATTCGGTCACTTGGGGAAGAAAATTGAAGGTAAGTTCATGGTAGTTTGCTTCTATCTTGATGTTCATGAGTTCTTCTTGATTCTACCTTAACTCTTGAAGCATATGTTGGTTTTTAGTTGTGTTGTGAGCATTTAGTTATGAATTAAAATGAAGGAAATGGTTGTTGTTTCATGTTCTTTTGATGAAAAATGGAAGATAGGTGAAGTTGAGCCAAACAAATGAGCATGCATGTGCCTTAGATGCTAAAGGGAAAAATCGGCTAACATGTTGTGCTTTAAAATGATGAAATGGAGATTATATTTAAGTAATATCATAGATATGTGATGATTGATTGGTGATATACATGTTTAAATAACATGCATGCAAGGTATGTGTGAAAGAGTGATTTGGTAATAAATCTGCTTGGGACAGCAGCAGTAACTTGACTTTGGAAAATCACCATAAATTGTGGGAGATGAATTAGAAGATGAATAAATTATGTAATTAAAGCTTATTGAGTCTAGTTTCAAATGAAATAAACAAGAACATATTTTGAATTCTGTACAATGAGAAATTTGATTCGTAATGAAGAGTGGTCAGATTAGTCAAACAGTGAAACATGGGAAACTTTGAGAAATATCTGGTATTTATTGGCTAAACCAAAAATTCTGAAAATTTTATGGATAGAAGATATATGAGTCTATTTTCATGGAAAATTAACGGCACTTGATTTGGAGTTTCGTAGCTCCAGTTATAAATGATTTAGTGACTATTGCTCAGGAAGACAGCCTGCAGTGAAATTATGATTATGTGGTAAACATTGACAAAAAAAAATTTGTTAATGAGTTGCTTATTGATTTCTTATAAGCTTACTCTGATCTGTAGGTGTGGTTGGCCGAATATTGTAAGGGGTTAATACGTAGTTCGTATTTGAATAGTTAGATTAACGTGTTAGTAATCCAATTGTAGGCGGTTCGTGTGTGGATCTCGTCAGCATATCGTCGCAAACAGGTGTGTAACTAACACCCTCTTATAGACTAGATCGGCACAAGCCGAAAAGCGGAAATGCCGAAAAGTCGGTATTTTGAGATCTTGCGAGTGTGTGAATGCTCATGAGATTAATAGTTTGATGTATATGGTAAATTAAAGTGATAAGACTGCAGAGTGCGCGATTCTGTGCATTTCGATATTTTTGGGCTTAATGGGCCAAAAACGGGATAATGGGCCAACGGGCCCAAATTGGTAAGAAATGCGGTAAGTGTTTCTGATCGTACGTAAATGGCTATGTTATGTATGAAAACCTTAAGAATTGTTAAATTACTTGAATACCCCTATGTATGCAAAATTACCATTATACCCCTAGGGTTACTTTTGACTGAAAAGCATGACGATCTGATTCTGTATGATGTATGCCATGATTATATATCTGTTGCATGGGGACTTGGGTTATACTATGGAGGAAGCGTCCTGGTGGCTATGCCACAATTATCTGATCTGGTGGCTCTGCCACATATATCTGTCCTGGTGGCTATGCCACAATTATCTGATCTGGTGGCTCTACCACATATATCTGTTATGGTGGCTCTGCCACAATATCTGTATCAGGTGACTTCGTCACAATATCTGGCAGCCTCGTTGCGATTTCTGTGGTGTGTAGCGGTTGGGTGGGTCAGTAGTCTCCCACATGGCGTAAGGCTGGTACGGGGGTGTTATGGATGGCTCTGGGTTGGGATTTCTGCATTCATGATATATATCTGTTCTGTTCTGTTATGGGCCCATGGGCTTCATTCTGAATTCTGTTCTGGGCTAAGGCCAACTTATTCTATTTCTGTGGTTTGAGCTGATTTAGACTATGGTTGGGTTATTTTACACACTGAGTTTTCCCAAACTCACCCTTTATTTTTCATACACGTAGGTAAACCCCAACCATAGTGGGCTTGGAGCTGTGAGGGAATTCGGAGTGGCCACACGTTCTGCAAATTCCTGTTTTCTTCCAGTGAATTGGACATCTTTTCTTTTATTTTTATGATTTGGGTTTTAAGTTGTAATAAGACCGCTTAATTATTTTTGATGGTTTTGATATGTTTTATTAAGATAGGTATTACTTATATTAACTATTGGAATTGGATAGCTTTAGGGCGCGTTTTAAAAAAAATAGTAATTGATTTCAAAATAACACAACAACAAGCAGAACTTCCGCAATAAAGATATTTTCCAAAATTAATCACTTTTCCTAAAAAGGACTTAATCAAATCGGTTTCCTAGAAATATACATGACGTTAAGGTGTGGCAATGGCAGTGTGCATGTCTAGGATTGGATCCGAAGGGAGCTTGGTACTTGAGCAGTCCGATGGACTCACCTCCTCTTTTCCGATTTCCTACCTAGTGCGCAGCTTCCATTCACTTTAACCTATACTGAAATTATCTTTTAAAACACTAAGTAAGTTTTTCTGGATCAACAATATAAAATGTTTTGAACACTTCGATGTGGCATGTCGGATCCGGCCATAACGTCTGGGCCGGGTTTGGGGTGTTACAACATCACTAAGATATCTGTCATCTGATATGGGCGCTTTCTTAAAAAGATCAATATAGTGATATATTTGAGATTACAGTATCTCTGCTTTCTTATGATTCTATATGGTTATCTGTGAAAAATATCTTTTGAATGAATGTAATTATGTTTCAATTTCTCTTGTGTTCAAAATGCATTATTGATAACTGGGACATTATATATCTATACGGTTGAGATGTCGGCCTTATTATGGCAGAATGATTTTAATTTATCTGATGGTTGTGGCTTCAGTATGTTTCAAAGCTTCGTTAATTAATAATTGAAAAGTTATTACTTGACAGTCGAGATCGATTCAGTTGTCTAGTTTGATTAGATTAATTGCTTGAAGGATTAATCGAGTTACTTGTATCTGAATCTATCCACAGGGTGGAAATAAACTTTGAATGTTCACAGATAAATAGATGAATATTCTGAATGCAAGATTCATATTCTAGAAGAATTATATCCATCAGAACGATTTTATTGAGAAATGTTCTTATAGATCCCGATTGGGAAGTCTGAATGATGTGATATTGATCAATAAAGTGGTAAATAGTTGAAGAAATTGCTAATTGAAGCGTCAGTTCTCAGGTAAAGAGTTATTCGACATAAGAATTAAAGATGGTTTGAACTGTTGAAAGATTATGAGTCAGCGATTGATTATCAATCTGGGCAAATAATTATAGTTTTTAGGGTTCTGAGCGAGAATCTTTATGTGTTTTACGACCGATAATCATGTGATTAATCCTATCAAATGATGAGTAGTTATTGCTGAGCTAGAACTAAATTGATGTTTAATCAGCAAATTTGTGAGGCTAAGAGGTCTGTCGTGAATTACAAGTTAAAAAGGGTACAACGTAAATTTATTTCTGATTTAGAATTTCAGATTGGAACCGACAATCATTCGTTGTGTCGAGATAGAGTTCGTGTATTGAGAAATCCAGAGATTTTACAACAATTGTGACATCTAGCACAATGGTAATTATCTATCCGTACGGGGAGTACTAAAAGAATGCCAGTTTCCATTGTTCAAATAGAGACACGAGGATTATATCGTGTTACTAAAATAAACTACTGTGAGCTTTGGGTATGGAGTTACTTTGTCACATTGTGTTCTAGAACTTAAAAGCAACTGAGAAAGACATTTATTGTTGGTTAAGTTTCCGTATAATAATAATGGTTATGAGATGAATGTTCAAATAGCATTGTATGAGAGAGGTATGGTTGCAATTACTGAACTTAATTTGTTGTATTGAATTGAATTTTGATAAAAAGAATTCCGGGGTTGATGTGATTGGAAAGAGTGAGGGGAAATGAAAGTAATTCGTGACCGTCTAAAAGCAGTTTCAGATTGGCAAAAAATATATGTGGGCTTGATGTGCAAAAGCATTGAATTTTCAATTAGAAAATTTAGTATTTGTGAAAGTATTATAGTGGGAATAGAATTTTTCGATTTAGCTATAAAGAGAAGTTGAGTTCGCAATTCATCGGATTGAATGAGATTATTATCAGAACTTGAGAAGACCCGTAATGTGTTTCTTATATATATATGATGTGATGATACAAATAAGATCCTTTATCTATAATATCTTTTACAGAAGTAGAAACTCAGCTTGTTATGATGTATAGCAAAGAGCATATCATAATCTTAGCTTATGAGATTGAAAAGTTGAGAAATCTGAGGCTAGGTGAGAAATTGATGAGGCTTGTGAAAGTAATCTAATTTATTTCCTGGTAAGATTTTCGAGGACGAAAATCCCTAAGGGGGGAGAGTTGTAACAGCCTGTTTTTAAGGTTAATCAGAACAGTGGTTTCGGGGCCACTAAATCCGACGAGTAGGTTTGTAAATATTATATTTAATATTTACGAGTTAATTGTGATTTTAAAAATGTTTTTGATATTGTGATTTTTGTTTTATAAGCGATTTATTAAGTTCAAGTGGTATGACCTTAAGGTCAAGTGGGTTTAGAAAATGAGGTATCAGAACCTCGTTTCTATAAACCGAGTCGTAAATATTTTTATAAATATTTACAGAGTGGCAATAAGATGGTATTAAAGTTTCGTTGAAAAATTTTATCATTTCGATAGTAAATTAAGCAAAAAGGACTAAATCGCGTAAAGTTTAAAATTTGTGTGCTATTAATTAAGGTGTCTAATAGCTATGGTTTATTAAAGTGAAAGTCTTTATAAGAATATTAGACCATTTTTGAGTTAATGGATGATAGTGGAAGAGTAGTTGGAGTAGTTTTAAATGTTTTTGAAGGTTAATATTGTAAAATAGCTAATAAGTGTTTTAATAAATAAAACAAAATAAAAATTTGGCTTCATTCTTATCATCTATTGCCGAAAGTTAAAAGAAAAAGAAGCCATTGAAGCTTCAAAGTATTCGGCCATTGCATGTTAAATTGGTAAGTCTATTTTGACTCGGTTTTTAGTGATTTTTACGTTTTTGAGATTGTTATTTCGTAATCTAGCTAGCCCATACCTCTAATTTTAAAATTGTTACAGTATTTAGATGATGCCATGTTTGAGTATCTTGATGTTTAATGATAGAAAAAAATCTTTGATGTTAGATTAATAAGTTTTGTTAAGTGAATTTTGGCAAAAATGTCAATTTTGGATTAAATTGTGAAATGTGGAAATTTAGTGGTTAAAATGTGAAATTGTGAAATATATGGGTTGTGTGAGTGTCTTTGAAGGTGTTTGATGTTTTTGGTATTAAATGTGATGATAGATGAGCTGAGCTTGATGAATAAGGATAGTTGTGGTTAGATAGATAGATGGTAATCGACTATTAGAGTATAATGCAAGAATTGTACATGGTAGTTTAAAATAAGGCTTGAATGGGAGATATAATTGCCGAATGACCAAATAGTTAACGAATTGAATAAGTGTTTAAAATGTTATTCGGGTATTGGTGTTATGTGCTAGTATGATATGTATGTGTGATTTAGGTGAAAAATGTTTAAATGATAATTCTGTTTGAATAATTACCGAATGACATTTTGGTGAATGAAATGAGTGATTGTTTGCAAAGTGAGATTATTGAAAGTTGAATTAGATGATTTATAGTAATCGGCTAATGTGTTATTGTGGATATAGATGCTGAATATGGACTTAAGAAATTAATTGGAAAATTTGTTGTTTATTTAGGTGATAGAAAGTATGAAATGGTCTTATGTGATATGTGTATATAAGTAGATGGAAATGAAGTGTCGTATATTTTTGTGTATGGGATTAATTGCACTTTGATTATAATGTGCATGATTATTACTATGTTTAATATGTGTGAAAGCCGAATATACTCATAATACAATGCTTGATTAGTTGATTAACAATAAGTTAAATTTGTTTAATCCAAGCTTAAGAGCATAAGGAGCCAATTTTGGATAAAGGGAAAGCGAAACTAGTCGATTAGTCAATCCGTAGTTATTCGATTAAATCCAAGGTAAGTTCTTAAGTGTTTGTGTTTGATCATGTTATATGCTTGAATAATCATAATTAAGAAGATGTTTGATTGTATATATATACATATGTTCTTTGTGTTGAATGAATAGTAAATTAAAGTTATGAGCCGTATGTGACTAGCATATCTAGTCGACTTTGATACTATTAAATGATGTAGTAAGATATGTGTTCCAATGTGAAAATTAAACCCTATGTGGTTGAAAGAATGAAAATCTTTGTTCATAGATATGTATTTCAGTTATACGTAATTGAAGTATAAGTTATGAAAGTATGAAAGAACAGGTGAATTATTTATCGAAATGTGATATTTGGGCCTCGGCCTGCAAGCTTTAAGTTGGTGAATAATATTATCGGGCTTCGGGCCTAGCAGGCTATATTGCCGATGAAATGATATCGGGCTTCAAGCCTAGCAGGCGAAATGTCGGTGAATGAGTTTAGACTTAAAGTCTAGCAGGCTTCGTGCCGGTGATGGATTCAGGTTTAAAACCTAGCAGGCTAAATGCCGGTGATTTGATAAAAGTCTAAGACTATGAGACCTTCTGTTAAATCGGCAATTGAATTCGTTCAATACATTAAGTTGGCCAGGTATGTGATATATGCTTATGCATGTTAGATCGATTGGAATTGAATCATGAATGTGAAATGAGAAGCATAGGTGAAGATGTCATTGTGTATGTGTGTATTCGGTCATGGTGAAAGGTTATATGAATTATGTGAAATACCATTTAGATATGAATGACGAAAGTAACTGTGGTTACGAAATGGTACAATGGTTGAATTCGGTTGAATTAAAGGTGACACTGAAGTATTTAAATGCCTATGTCATATATATGAGTAAGGGTAAAACCATCGTAAATTATCGATAAGGGTGGGCTATGTGCGGAACCATATTATAATTGCTAATTTGAATGGTTGTGTGTGAACCATTGAGCATGATGTATTGTATTGAGATTATGCTTAAGTGAAATTATAGATATGTGATGAAATTGGTTGGTGATATACATGTTTAAATAATGTGAATGCAAAGAATGTGTGAAAGAGTAAATTTGTAATAAATCTGCTTGGGACAGCAGCAGTAACGTGATTTTGGAAAATCACCATAAATTGTGGGAGTTGAGTTAGAAGCTGAATAAATTATGTAATTAAAGCTTAATGAGTCTAGTTTCTTATAAAAGAAACCTGTAAGCAAAAGAATTGCTGATAATGAGATTTTGAAGTGGCGGGGGACAGAGTCAAATGACTTCGGGGTCCCCTGTTCTGTTTTTAGAAAATCATTATAATTTGTACAAAAATGGTTATAAGATAAAATTTATATGTTTAGACTCCTTAATGAGTCTAGTTTCAAATGAAATCAACGAGAACATATTTTGAATCTGTACAATGAGAAATTTGATTTGTAGTGAAAAGTGGTTAGATTAGTCAAACAGTGAAAAAGGGGAAACTTTAAGAAAAATCTGGTATTGATTGGCCAAACCAAAAATTCTGAAAATTTTATGGATGGATATATGAGTCTATTTTTAGGGAAAATTAACGGCAATTGATTTGGAATTTCGTAGCTCCAGTTATAAATAATTTAGTGACTGTTGCTCAGGAAGACAACTTGTAGTGAATTTGTGATTATGTTGTAAACATTGATAAAACTTGTTAATGAGTTGCTTATTGTTTTCTTATGAACTTACTAAGGGTAAAGCTTACTCCCATTTTCTTTCCCATATTCCCTAGAGTTGCCAGTTAGCTCGGGTTGGAGGCCGTCAGAGATATCATCACATTGTTGAGTCTACGCTATGGCGTGAGTAAATCTTAGTGTTTCGAGTCTATGGCATGTATAGGGTTGTAAAGTTGAGTATGTAATATTATGATTAAGCCAAAGACTTTGGCTTGTTATTAAGGTAGTTTGATTATTCATATGCTTGTATGTTATTATCTCCTATGATGTGATTTATAGCATGTATATTTAGAATTTTGAATTGTGATTTATTGTTGAGTAAGTAAATGATATAAGACTAAGATATTGGTAAATATTTAATAATGCCTCATGAATGTTTTGGGGCCTTGTAAGCCCGATTATAGGATAATATACGTGTGTACGAAAAGTTAAAAATTGATCAAAAATTTTTTTACGGCCTGGTTTTATATCTGGTAGCACCTTAATAACAAGCCAATGCCTTTGGCTAAATCATAATATCACATACTCAAAATTAAAACCCTATACATGCCATAGACTCAAAACACTAGGATTTACTTACGTCAATAGCGTTAACTCGACAGTGTGATAATATCTCTGACGGCCTCCAACCCGAGCTAACTTGGAAACCCTAGGGAACATAAGAAAGAAAGGGGGGTAAGCTTTATGCTTAGTAAGTTCATATGAAAACAATAAGTAACTTATTAACATGTTTTATCAATGTCTACAACATATTCTCAAGTTCATGACAAGCTATCTTCCTGAGCAATAGTCACTGAATTATTTATATATGAAGCTATGAAACTCCAAATTAAGTTCCGTTAATTTTCCTTGAAACTATAATCATGTACCTTTCTACCATAAAATTTACAAAATTTTTGGTTTTGCAAATTAGTACAGTTTATTCCTCAAAGTTACCCTTGATTCACTGTCTGACAGTCCCAACCCTTCTGGACTAAAGTTCAATTATCTCATAGCACAGGACTTGAATAATGTTTTTGTCTATTTTTCTTGAAACTAGACTCATTAAAGATTATAAATATATAAATTATAACCTATAGATATTTTTTTACAATTTATAATGATTTTATCAAATCAGAACAGGGGATTTCAGAGTCATTCTGACTCTATCTCACACAAATTCAAATATCTCATTACAGGAAATTATTTTGATTACACGAGTTATTTGGTAAGAAACTAGACTCAATAAGATTTAATTCCATATTTTATTCAGCCTCTAACTCATTTTCCACTATTTTTAGTGTGTTTTCAAAGTTACACTACTGCAGTAATCCAAATATGTCAAGGCTAAGTTACTCATTCATGATCATTGTTCACAAAATTAATATAACATCATTTCATCCATCATGGTAAGAACACATATTTATACATCATAGATCATCACATATCAAGGAATTCTCATAAGCTTAGTGTACACACTTGCACAACTCGTAACATAACTCAAGTGCATACTCACCAAAGACTTACCCTAATGGGACCATCATCAACTCTTTCCTCGGATTACCAGTTGAACACTTGGAATACTAATTGGATACTGGGAAAACCTTTGCACATAAGTGCCTAAATTGTAGCTAAAGCTACCTCATATCACATGACATTTAAATGCTCACTCTCGAGCTAGTCATCTAGACTCATAATTCCTAGTGACATGTCACTCGTATCCTATTTTATTCCTAAGGTTCAAACAGGATTTTTCCTCGCCTATCAAGGCTTTGTCTTATCATATTTATATTAATCACATACACATTAATATTCGTACATTTCATGTGATGATAACATTTAAATACATGTATAGCATGGTATTGTTTACATACGAACTTACCTCGATACCACAAAGGTGAAAAAGACGTAATCGTCCATAAATCGATTTTCCTCGTTCTAGGCCCAAATCGGATTTTTCAACATCTAAAACATCACATTTAGCTAATTAAAACAATGTACTAATCAAATTAGTCCATTGACACACTTTGGAAAAATTTACAAATTTGCCCTCTATTTTGCCAAAATTACCAAATTGCCCCTAGGCTCGAAACAAGATATTTATTCAATTTCTTTACTCCTTAAGCCTAGATAAACCATTTTCATAACTATGGAAACTCACAAAAATCATTACTACACACATTAACAACCCATTTTACAACTTTGCATAATAACCTTTTTAAGATATTTTCATGCAAATTTCCTTCACAAAAGTTATTTATTAGACACCTACAACTCATATTCTTCCATAAAAACTCAGCAAACAGCACATATGATTTCATGGCAAAACCCTAGACTCTTTAACATTTTGCAAACTAGACCCCTCATTTGAAAGCTTAAGCTTTAGGGGTTCTAAAAATGAAAAAATCATTAAGAAAGACATTCAAAATCACTTACTAGCATGGGAGTTTTTTTGCTGAAAATTTCCAGCTTCTAAACCCTTTCTTTTCTGTCATTTTCGATGGAGAGAAGATGAAGAAAAGATGATATCTTTCTTTTCTTTATTTTATTCTATTTTTAGTCAAATTAGTCACCTAAAAGACACAAATTTTGGCTTTTTTGACCAATTTGTCTCCCTTGGCCGCCCATCACACTTTCAATGACATAATTTCACTTTAAAGACCCTCAATTTAAGATACAAAGCAACTTAACACCTTTAGGCATCAAAATACAACTTTTATCTTTTACGCGATTTAGTCCTTTTTTCGAAATTGGACTCGAAATCGCTAAAATTAACTTACTAAAATTTACATGCAGTTATAAAATTATATTATAAAAATAAAATAATACTAAAAAAAATTTTCTCCGGCCTCAGAATAGTGGTCCCAAAACCACTATTCCGACTAGGCCCAAAATCGGGCTGTTACATGCACAATGAGAGGGGATTCCACCGATCTTTCTCGGTCTCCTAATTCATCTTCCTCGGATGAGGGTTCATAATCTTGGATGATCAGTGGGAACACTAGAAATTCTAGGAGTGGGGCAGGGCTTAACTAACTTAATGCGGCTAGAATAGAGTTGTTACAGGCCTTGGTATAAGCATAGAACAAATTTTGTGATCTGTCCATATCCTCTATTTTAGCAGCAAGACTGATCTACTTATTGCTGATGGAATTGGCCAACTTCTCAATATCCTACATTTTGTGCAACAATGATGTCTTTGCAGTCAGGTTTGTTCCCTTACTTTCTACCTTGGTTTTACCCTTCCTTGTTTTGCTGGTATCTGCCTCTTTCATTGTCAGTGTATCTTTACCACGAGTCATTCTTTCAATAGAGACTTCATTTGTCGGGCCTTTATTCTCTAGGACCTCTTCATCATCACAGGGCATGATCCCTTTTTACTGGCATAGTAGTATCACCAATGATGGGAAAACCAAAATTCCAGTTCGCCTTGCAGCCCAGTCAGCAATTTCCTGGTGGGGTATTGCACTAACATCAATCTTTCTACCCTTGACAATTGAATGTATCAGACACATTCTATCGAGGTTGACTGTGGTGCTGTGAGTAGAGGGTAGTAGCCTGCAGTTGACAAAATGAAACCAGATTTTTTTTTGTAGTGTCAGGAAGTGGAGGTGCATCATATAATTCTTTTGATGTGAACCCGTCCAAAATGCTCCTTCGACACATAAATCCTTTATCAACAGGTCCCTTTTGTAGTCTGTGTTATCCTCAATAAACTTGGAGTGTTCATCTACATCTACTTTAGTGTTGTACAACTTATTATTTTTTTAACATCCCATGGGATTAAGCCTTCTCGAACAAAGCTAAACTATAACTCATGGTCATAAAGGTTAGTGTAAAACTCACGTACCAAGGAAGGAGAGTAACTTCCAGGATGAGTGCAGAAAGTCTCCCACTTTAGCTTAGAGATGGTTTTGTATACTTGTTTGCCTAAGTCTTGCTATAGCAAAAGGAGAATCCCCTATTCTGGGTGAAAGTTTCACTTCAAAATGTTGTCTTGAAACTGGCTTGGCCGCTTTCGTTAAAAAGATCACTTGCTCCTTTTTCTCTATTGGCATGGAGGATTCCGATTCATGAATTGCAGTTGCAGAGGATAAGTGTTCTTCAATAGGCTTGGTGGCTCTCTTAACTGATCCTCTCATTCTTGCCGTATTTTGTTTGTTTTGTGGAGTGAATATGGTTTAAATTTGTAACGGTACGAGCTTGGGGAAGAGAAAGTGAATAAAAATGGCTACTTTGTATGTATTACAGTCGGCACAGTGAAGGAGGTTTATAGCGAGTGAAAGAAGAAGATGGAAATGCATGATTTTTTAATGTGAAGAGATATAAAGCTAGCAGGAATAAATGTGTCCAATAGGAATTGCGCCCATTCAGACAAATCAGACGGCTAGTTCACTTTTGATCAAACGGTGGGATTTGAAAATTTTGATCTGCCATTCATTCGTGGTGAGTTATACGTGATAGTACAATAGTACAAAATGTGTTGACAATAAAGCCCAAGTGCGTTGACAATGGTACCTAATTATTCTGTAAAAAAAAAGTAGAACAAGCTTGAAAAAATAAAATAAAATCACATAATGATAAATTTAATAAAACTTACAATTTTTCGACCAATTTAATGGTCTTTGCCTGCTTTTGATTAATATTCCCAAAATAGTGTTTCAACTACTGTCCATTCACTTTGGACTGTTGTCCATCATGTAAATCTCTAATTGTGACTGCACCATGAGGAAATACTTCGACAACTTTGAAAGGTCTAGACCAACATGAGCGCAATTTACCCGGGTGCAATTTTAGTCTCGATTTGAATAATAAAACTTGTTGACCGCAATAAATTATCGCTGCAAATAATTCTATCATGCCCTTGTTTGGTCTTTTCCTTGTAAATTGCAGCATTGTCATAGGCATTTTGCCTAATCTCCTCTAGTTCAGTGATATCCAATAGCCTTTTCTTTCTAGCAGCTTCATAGTCCATGTTCACTTGCTTAATTGCCCATATTGCTTTGTGCTCCAATTCAACTGGAAAGTGACATGCTTTCCCAAAAACCAATGGATACGGCGAAATCCCTAATTGAGTTTTGTATGCTATCTGTAATGCCCATAAAGCATCATCCAGTCTGAAAGACCAATCTTTCCTCGAAGGGTTCATAACCTTCTAAGCATGTTTTTAATTTGTCAATTTGATACTTCGGCTTGTCCATTAGTTTGCGAATGATAAGTAGTAGCCATTCTATGATTAACTCCATATCTCTTCAGTGTGGCTGCCACTTGGTTGCAATGAAAGTATGTACCCTAATAACTAATCAATGCCTTTGGTGTGCCAAATAGGGTGAGAATATGATTGTGAAAATATTTAAGCACAGTCTTTGCATTATCCTTTGAGACTGCAATAGCTTCAATCCACTTCAAGACGTAATCAACAACTACTAATATATAAAGATTTCCAAATGAACTTGGAAATAGTCCCATAAAATCCATACCCCGAACATCGAACAATTCAACCTCTAAAATTGGCTGCTACAACATTTCATTGCGTCGGATATAGAACCAGTGCGCTGACACCTATCACATTGATTCACAAAATGGTGGGCATCTTTGAATAATGAAGGCTAGTAGAATCCTAATTGGAGAACCTTAGTAGCATTTCGCAAGCCACCAAAATGACCTCCATAAGGAGCATCATGATAGGCCCGAATTTGATGTGACACATTGAAGTGTTTTTCGAAAACCATGTTTTCATTGAAAACCCCTCTTATTTGAAAACTTAAGTAAAATCCCAGTTACGTTAGTTTACTTTATAAAGTGGTACATTGAAAAGTTAGTAATTCTATTCCCAAAATTTCTTTTAAGTTGCGAAAGTTAATTTTAAAAGTAACTAATTAACGAAAATGTAATGTTAAAAACTAAGTTGTGAAACAATTCCGAGAATGTTGCGAAAACGTAGTGTTGTTTAAAAACAATTATAAATCAAAGTAAATAAAACCCAAAGTTAAAATCCAGAAACTTTAAGAGGCCTTATTACAAAAGTTAAAAACCTAAAACGGAATCTAAAACATAAATAAAGTCCAAAGGCAGTCGTGTGGCCATCTCCGAGTCCCTCGCAGCACCAATCCTCCTAATGTTGGAGATTACCTGCATATTTAATAAATGGGGTGAGTTTATGAAAACTCAGTGTGTAATCCCCTTACTAGAGTAGCAGTTAGTATACAGAAACAGAAACCGAAATAGTCTGGGCCAAAGCCCTTTTAATAGTAAAGTATAGTCCAGTTAAGAGCATACGTGGGCCAAAGCCCACTACTATATCATTTGGGTCACACCCATAACAGAATCAATTGGGCCTAGCCCAAACCAATAATAGAACAAGTGGGCTTAAGCCCAATACAGTGACAAATCTCATAAACAGATATGCAACAGTATGAGGATGTATCCCACCTCGATCCAGTTAACACACCACCCGTGCCAACCCTACACTTACGCGGGGATAAAATCGACCCACCAAGTCAGCACACCAATGTTAGCACCGGTTGTGGCACTAACCAAAATCGCAGCAAAGCTGCTAGTATATATGCGGCTCTAAGCCTTCAGTAGCGGTATTATAATTGGCATAAAGCCATTGGTAATTGTATTATGTTTGACACATAGCCATCAACGACGCTAATATAATCAACACACAGCCTTGGGTAAATATGATCGACACAGAGTCATCAGTATGTATGTTAGGCACATAGCCACGAGTAAATATGTTTGCCACAAAGCCATAGTCAAGATGGCACAGAGCCATTTTTAGGTTGGCACAGAGCCATAATTAGATTACGCAGCTTTAAGCCGTTCATCGGTCCATAGTCATCTTGTGCAACCCGTGCGAGCTTAATAGATCAATACAGGGTCTACAGTCGTCTCGTACGACATGTGCGACCCTATTAGAACAAAACTTCCTCCATATCAATGTCCCAACCCCATGCAATATGTCATATATGTCATGCTCAATCATCACACGTGTATGCAAAATGGCCATACTCAGTAACAGTCATTTAAACATATATTAAAAGCATATCAGTCATACAACCACAATCAAGTCAATTAAAACGCAGTTATACATTCACAGTCAAATCAGTCATAGCCTAAGTCAGTCATTTACCCATAAGGGCAAAACAGACAAAACGATCATTTTACACTATAAAGGTATTTTGGTAATTTCACAAATTGAGGGTATTTCATTAATTTTATAACCTGAGGGTGTTTTAGTATTTTTTCAAATTGGGGGTATTTCAGTAATTTTACAAATTGGGGGTATTTTAGTAATTTTACAAGTCAGGGGTATTTCAGTAAATCGGGGGTCTTAATGACCCAATCGAGGGTCCATTGTTGCCTCAAGCGACCTAAGTAACTTAAAAAAACATAACGGTGTAAGTGGGCCTAAGGCCCATTACTCGACCCAAGCAGGCCCACACACTCATGTGGCCCATTTAGCCCAATTTTAGATACGACTATGTGTACGCCATAGCCCGGTTCATTAATAGTCACTTATCGTAGATTTTATCCGTATGGGCTCAAGAGCCCATTGGGCCTACACGACCCATTTCGGCCCATCGAGGCTCAAAACAACCTAAGTTATGTGCGCGACATGACAAGTCTATCTACTTCCCACTTAACAGCGAAATTTACCCATGCAGGCCCACAGGCCCATTGGGCCCATACAGCCTATTTAACCCAGAACTATTCATGGCTGTACGAATGACATAGCCCAGTCCAAAAGTTACCACATAACATACATTTTATCTGTGTTGGCCCATAAGCCCATGAGGCCCACACGGCCCAATCCGACCCAACATGGCCCAGAACGGCCTCTGCCATGTACGCGACATGACAAGCCCAACCATATTCCACCTAGTAATTGATTTGACACAAGCGGGCCCACGGGCCTATTGGGCCTATTTGACCCATTTCGTGGCCCAAGTGGCCCACTACTGCCTAAGCTCATGAATTCGCTCATGGTGGCCTTCCTTGTCGTACGCCCATGTTCCATGAGCTCAGTTCACCACACGCACGATCGCATACTCGTGTGGCATCATACGCCATATTTTCGACTTTTTGGCATTTTGCTAATCTACAGTCATAGCAGAGTAAACAACACACACATTTTCAGCTTTTCAACCGATTGCCAGAACAAGGCATACGATTACACACCTTTTTGTGAAGTCAAGGGAACTGCTCACACCTAAAGCCTTGATCGGAAGGAGTGTGGCTAACTACACCTAGATTTCTTAAAGCCAATCACACGTACCCTAACACTTAACTGCACACATAAGAGATTAATAGATCGAAACCGTTAAGCAATAGCCTAAAACCCATAAAGATAATACTTAAAGAACTAAGAGTAATCGGCCTATACCCAAACCAACAAGGTATCAAAATTACCTTAACCCAATATTGAAAGATCGAGTTTCGATGCTTCGAGAACATTCTGTGCCCTTCACTCCTCAGTAATATCGATTCGTCAGAACTCTTGTAGGTAGAAATGTTTGATCGATAGAAAAGGGAAAAAAAGAACGAAGGCAGAGAAAGAGAGGTTGAATTCGGCTCACATTAAGAAGAATAGGAAACAAGGAGAAGAGAATAAAGAAAACCAATAGGAAGAAATAGGTTTAGGTAAAGGAAGAAAAGAAGAAGAAGTGCACGAAAAGAAATACAATTCCACTAGGCAAGAATAAAGTAACGAGAGAAGCAATATTGAGAACAAGGAGGAAAGGAAATCGACACCTTATGACTTGGGTTTTGGCAAAGTGACCAAAGGAAATTTGAAGATTACTAACCAAAGAAGGAGAAAGACCTGAATGGTCAAAACGCAAAACACACAATAACAAGAATGAAAAAACTCCGAAAGAAATGTTTTGAAAACAAAATGGAAAACTACTCCAACTTCTCCCATTTCAAAATCCTTTAAAAGCTCCACCAATCTCTCCACTGAATTTTCTCCTTGATTTACTCCAACTCCCCATTCAAATTCAATTCAAATTCTTATGACCAATACAACCACAGAGTTCCAGTCCAGTTCCAACACCTCCCCAGCTCAAACAGCAAAATAAACATACCATTGAGCACGCCATGCCTCGAACCTTAGACCTCTTGCCACACATGTAGCGCCACCTTGCCACTAGATCCCTTCTCTCTTTGTGTCATAAAATAAACACTAATTATTATAAGTCCTATAAGCTAACATCCAGGTTCACTTAAGAGCCCAAAAATTAAAATTTTGCAAACACCCAGACTTGAACCCAGGCTTCTCAAGCACTCCCAAATATGCCCAATTACTTAGCCACTAAAGCTACACATAATTTGTGATATTTCTCGCATGCCTAAACTTTTATGCGTTCCCACACTTAAGGCCCATTCCTTCTAGGCCTAAATTCGAGGCGTTACAACTCTACCCCTTAAAGAAATTTCGTCCTCGAAATTTCCAACTATCAGAATAGTCACACAACCTAGCCTACCACACTACGCTCTCGCTGCACACTCTGATCCTAGCAATACAAGCATGCACCAAACCATATATCCATCAGAGCGGATAAATAACACATGCATACCATTTCCAGAACATACACAGAAAAATAGAAAATCTAGATTTACGTACAACAATACGGTCTAATATCTAAGAAATCGCAGTATTTCTATCTACTACTTTTCAATGAAATAAACTACAGTTTTAGAAACTTACAGATTCGTGCCGGAGACTCGGTGTGCCACATTTTCAGGAAAACATTTTAAAAAATATTTTGAATGCACCAAATCTTTTCAAATCCTTTGAAACAATTCTTTCGTCAATTCAATTTTAAAACCCAATCCACAGCCGAGTTTTGCAACCTGGCTTTGATACCACTAAATATAACACCTAAACCCGGCCTAAAAGTTAGGCCTGAGTTTGACGTGTCATATTAAAGTGTTTTTTGAAAACCATGTTTTCATTGAAAATCCTTCCTATTTGAAAACTTAAGTAAAATCCCAGTTATGTTAGTTTATTTTATAAAGTGGTACATTGAAAAGTTTTAATTCTATTCTCAAAATTTCTTTTAAGTTGCAGAAGCTAATTTTAAAAGTATTTGATTTACAAAAACGTGATGTTAAAAATTAAGTTACGAAACCATTCCGAGAAGGTTAAGGAAACGTAGTGTTGTTTAAAAATAGTTATAAATCGAAGTAAATAAAACCCAAAGTTAAAATCCAGAAACTTTAAGTGGCCTTATTACAAAAGTTGAAAACCCAAAATGGAATTTAAAACATAAATAAAGTCCAAAGGCAGTCGTGTGGCCATCTCCGAGTCCCTTGCAGCACCGATCCTCCTAATGCTGGGGATTACCTGCATGTTAACAAACAGGGTGAGTTTTCATAAACTCAGTGTGTAATCCCCTTACTAGAGTAGCAGTTAGTATACAGAAATAGAAACCGGAACAGTCTGGGCCAAAGCCCTTTTAACAGTAACAGTACAGTCCAGTTCAGAACATACGTGGGCCGAAGGCCACTACTATATCATTTGGGTCACAGCCCATAATAGAATCAATTGGGCCTAACCCAAACCAATAATAGAACAAGTTGGCCTAAGCCTAATACAGTGACAAATCTCATAAACATATATGCAACAATATGATGATGCATCCCACCCCGATACAGCTAACACACTACCTGTACCAACCCTACACTTACGTGGGGATAAAATCGACCCACCCAGCCAGGACACCAATGTTAGCACTAGTTGTGGCACTAACCAAAATCGCAGCAAAGCTGCTAGTATATATGCAGCTCTAAGCCTTCAGTAGCAGTGTTATAATTAGCACAAATCCATTGGTAACTGTATTATGTTTGGTACATAGGCATCAGCGACGGTAAAATAATTGGCACACAGCCTTGGGTAAATATGATTGACATAGAGTCATCAATAAGTCTGTTAGGCACATAGCCACAGGTAAATATGTTTGGCACAAAACCATATTTAGGTTGGCATAGAGCCATAATTAGATTACGCGGCTTTAAGCCGTCTGTTAGTCCACAGTCATCTTGTGTGACTCGTGTAAGCTTAACAGATCAATACTAGGTCCACAGTTGTCTCGTGTGACCCGTGCGACCCTATCAGAACAGAACATCCTCCATACCAATGTCCCAACCCCATGTAATATGTCTTGTATGTCATGCTTAATCATCACACGTGTATGCAGAATGGCTATACTTAGTAACAGTCATTTAAACATATATTAAAAGCATATAAATCATACAACCATAGTCAAGTCAATTAAAACGCAGCCATACATTCACAGTCAAGTCATTCATAGCCCAAGTCAGTCATTTACCCACAAGAGCAAAAAAATCATTTTACTCTTTAAGGAAAAACGGTTATTTTACCCTACAAGGGTATTTTGGTAATCCTACCCTATAGAGGTATTCGGTAATTTCATAAATCGAGGGTATTTCAGTAATTTTACAACCTAAGGGTATTTCAATAATTTTACAAATCAAGGGTATTTTGGTAATTTTACAAATTGGGGGATTTCTGTAATTTTACAAGCCGAAGGTATTTAAGTAATTTTACAGATCATGGGTCTTAACGACCCAATTGAGGTCCATTATCGCCTCGAGAGACCTAAGTAACTTAAACAAACATAACGGTGTAAGTGGGCCTAAGGCCCATTACTCGACTCAAGTGGGCCACACACTTGTGTGGCCAATTTAGTCCAATTTTAGATACCACTATGTGTGAACCATAGCCCGATTCATTAATAGTCACTTATCGCAAATTTTATCTGTGTCGGCCCACGATCCCAGTAGGCCCACACGACCCATTTTGGCCCATCGAGGCCCAAAAAAACTTAAGTCATGTGCGCGACATGACAAGTCTATCTACTTCCCGCTTACTCCAAAATTTACCCACGAAGGCCCACGCCATACGGCCCATTTAACCAAGAACTATTCACAGCTGTACGAATGACGTAGCCTAGTCCAAAACTTACCACAACATACATTTTATCCGTGTGGGCCCACAAGCCAATTTGGCCCACACAGCCCAGTTTGGCCCAACGTGGCCCAAAATGGCCTATTCCATGTACGGGACAGGACAAGCCCAACCATATTCCACCTTGTAACTGATTTGAAACAAGCGGGCCCATGAGCCCATTGGGCCTATTCGCCCATTTTGTGGCCCAAGTGCCTAAGCCCACGTATTAGCTCATAGTGGCCTTCCTCGTTGTACACCTACGTTCCGTGAGCTTGGTTCATCACACGTGCGATCGCATGCTCGTGTGGCATCATACGCCATATTTACAGCTTTTCGGCATTTTACCGATCTACAGTCATAGCAGAGTAAACAACACACACATTTTTGGCTTTTCAGTCGATTATCAAAACAAGCATATGGTTACACACCTCTTTGTAAAGTCGAGGGAACTGCTTACACCTAAAGCCTTGACCAGAAGAAGTGTGGCTAACTACACCTAGATTTCTTGAAGTTGATCACATGTACCCTGACACTTAATTGCACACATAAGAGATTAATAGATAGAACTTGTTAAGAAATAGCCTAAAACCCATAAAGATAATACTCAACAAACTAAGAGTAATCGACCTATACCCAAACCAACAAGGTATCGAAATTACCTTAACCTAATATTGGAAGACCGAGTTTCGATGCTTCGGGAACGTTCTGTGCCCTTCACTCCTCAGTAATACCGATTCTTCAGAACGCTTGTAAGTAGGAACGTTTGATCGATAGAAAAGGGAAAAAAAGAATGAAGGTAGAGAAAGAGAGGTTGAATTCGGCTCACATTAAGAAGAATAGGAAACAAGGAGAAGAGAATAAAGAAAACCAATAGGAAGAAATCAGTTTAGGTAAAGGAAGAAAAGAAGAAGAAGTGCACGAAAAGAAAGACAATTCGGCTAGGCAAGAATAAAGCAACGAGAGAAGCAATATTGAGAACAAAGAGGAAAGGAAATTGGCACCTTATGACTTGGGTTTCGGCAAAGTGACCAATGGAAATTTAAAGATTACTAACCAGAGAAGGAGAAAGACCTGGATGGTCAAAATGCAAAATACACAATAACAAGAATGACAAAACCCCAAAAGAAATGCTCTGGAAATGAAATGGAAAACTACTCTAACTTCTCCCATTTCAAAATCTTTCAAAAGCTCCACCAATCCTTCCACCGAATTTTCTCCCTGATTTACTCCAACTCTCCATTCAAATTCAATTCAAATTCTTATGACCAATTCAACCACAGAGTTCCAGTCTAGTTCCAACACCTCTCCAGCTCAATCAGTAAAATAAACATACAATTGCGCATGCCATGCCTCAAACCTTAGACCCCTTGCCACACATGTAGTGCCACCTTGCCACTAGATCCCTTCTCTCTTTGTGTCATAAAATAAACACTAATTATTATAAGTCCTACAAGCTAACATCCAGGTACACTTAAGAGCCCAAAAATTAAAATTTTGCAAACACCCAAACTTGAACCTAGGCTTCTCAAGCACTCTCAAATATGCCCAAATACTTAGCAACTAAAGCTACACATAATTTGTGATATTTCTCGCACGCCTAAACTTTTATCCGTTCCCCAAATTTGGGGTGTTACACTTTACCCCCTTAAAGAAATTTCGTCCTCGAAATTTCCAACTATTAGAATAGTCGCACAACCTAGCAATACAAGCACACACTGATACTAACAATACAAGCACGCACCAAACCATCTATCTATCGGAGCGGATAAATAACACATGCATACCATTTCTAGAACATATATAGAAAAATACAAACTCTAGCTTTACGTGCAGCAATACTGTCTAATATCTAAGAAATCATAGTATTTCTATCTACTACTTTTTAATGAAATAAACAATAGTTTTAGAAACTTACAGATTCGGTGCCGGAGACTCGGTGTGCCACACTTTTAGGAAAACATTCAGAAAAATATTTTGAATACACCAAATCTTTTCAAATTCTTTGAAACAATTCTTTCGACAATTCAATTTCGCAATCCACAGTCGAGTTTTACAACCTGTCTTTGATACCACTAAATGTAAACCCCAAACCAAACCTAAAAGTTAGGCTCGAGTCTGACGTGTCACATTAAAGTGTTTTTTGAAAACCATGTTTTCATTGAAAACCCTTCTTATTTGAAAACTTGAGTAAAATCCCATTTACATTAGTTTATTTTATAAAGTGGAACATTGAAATGTTATTAATTCTATTCTCAAAATTTCTTTTAAGTTACATAAGCTAATTTTAAAAGTAAATGATTTATGAAAACATGATGTTAAAAACTAAGTTGTGAAATCGTTCCGAGAATGTTGCAGAAACGTAATGTTGTTTAAAAATAGTTATAAATCAAAGTAAATAAAACCCAAAGTTAAAATCCAGAAACTTTAAGAGGCTTTATTACAAAATTTGAAAACCCAAAACGGAATCTAAAACATAAATAAAGTCCAAAGGCAGTCATGTGGCCATCTCCGAGTCCCTCATAGCACCGATCCTCCTAATGCTGGGGATCACCTGCATAGTTAATAAACGGGTGAGCTTATGAAAACTCAGTGTGTAATCCCCTTACTAGAGTAGCAGTTAGTATACAGAAATAAAAACTGGAACAGTCTAGGCCAAAGCCATTTTAACAGTAACAGTACAGTCCAGTTCAGAGCATACGTGGGCCAAAGCCCACTACTATATCATTTGGGTCACAACCCATAATAGAATCAATTGGGCCTAGCCCAAACCAATAACAGAACAAGTGGGCCTAAGCCCAATACAGTGACAGATCTCCTAAACAGATATGCAAAGTATGATGATGTATCCCACCTCGATCTAGCCAACACACCACCCGTACCAACCCTACACTTACGTGGGGATAAAATGGACCCACCCAACCAGCACACCAATGTTAGCACCGGTTGCGACACTAATCGAAATCGCAGCAAAGCTGCTAGTATATATGCGGCTCTAAGCCTTCAGTAGCGGTATTATAATTAGCACAAAGCCATCGGTAACTGTATTATGTTTGGCACATAGCCATCAGCAACGGTAATATAATCGACACACAGCCTTGGGTAAATATGATCGACACAGAGTCATCAATAATTATGTTAGGCACATTGCTATGGGTAAATACATTTGGCACAAAGCCATTTTTAGGTTGGCACAGAGCCATAATCAGATTACGCAGCTTTAAGTCGTCCGTTAGTCCATAGTCATCTTGTGCGACCCGTACGAGCTTAACAGATCAATATTGGGTCCATAGTTGTCTCGTGCGACCCGTGTGACCCTATTAGAACAGAACTTCCTCCATATCAATGTCTCAACCCCATGCAATATGACATGTATGTCATGCTTAATCATCACACATGTATGCAGAATGGCCATACTCAGTAACAGCCATTTAAAAATATATTAAAAGCATATCAGTCATACAACCACAGCCAAATCAATTAAAACGCAGTCATACATTCACAGTCAAATCAATTATAGCCCAAGTCCGTCATTTACCTACAAGGGCAAAATAATCATTTTACTCTTTAGGGCAAAATGGTCATTTTACCCTATAAGGGTATTTCGATAATCCTACCCTATAGGGGTATTTTAGTAATTTTACAAATCGAGGGTATTTCGATAATTTTATAACCCGGGGCTATTTTAATAACCTTACAAATTGGGGGTATTTCGGTAATTTTACATATCGAGGGTATTTCAATAATTTTACAAGCCGGGGGTATTTCAGTAATTTTACAAATCGGGGGGTCTTAATGACCCAAACGAGGGTCCGTTGTCACCTTG
Organism: Gossypium hirsutum; assembly: GCF_007990345.1. Lineage (NCBI taxonomy): Eukaryota > Viridiplantae > Streptophyta > Magnoliopsida > Malvales > Malvaceae > Gossypium > Gossypium hirsutum. The sequence goes on along the minus strand of NC_053429.1, from coordinate 69,494,258 downwards.
AGCGACCTAAATAACCTAAACAGACATAACGGTGCAAGTGGGCCTAAGGCCTATTACTCGACCCAAGTGGGCCCACACGCTCGTGTGGCCCATTTAGCCCAATTTTAGATACGGCTATGTGTGTGCCATAGCACGGTTCATTAATAGTCAATTACTGCAAATTTTATTTGTGTGGGGCCACGAGCTTATTGGGCCCAAATGGCCCATTTTGGCCCATCGAGGACTAAAACAACCTAAGTCATGTGCGCGACATGACCAGTCTATCTACTTCCCGCTTAACAGCGAAATTTACCTACACGGGCCCACAGGCCAATTGGGCCCATACGACCCATTTAACCTAGAACTATTCACAGTTGTACGAACGACATAACCCAGTCCAAAACTTACCACATAACATACATTTTATCCTTGTAGGCCCATAAGCCCATTCGGCCCACACGGCCCAGTCTGACCCAACGTGGCCCAGAATGGCCTATGCCATGTACACGAGATGACAAGCCCAACCATATTCCACCTAGTAACTAATTTGACACAAGCGAGCCCACGGGCCTATTTCGTGGCCCAAGTGGCCTACTACGGCTTAAGCCCACGAATTCGCTCATGGTGGCCTTCATCTTCGTACGCCCACGTTCCGTGAGCTCGGTTCACTACACGCACGATCGTACACTCGTGTGGCATTATATGCCATATTTCTGGCTTTTCGGTATTTTACCGATCTACAGTCATAGCAGAGTAAACAACACACACATTTTCGGCTTTTCAGCCAATTATCAAAACAAGGCATACGGTCACACACCTCTTCGTGAAGTCGAGGGAACTGCTCACACCTAAAGCCTTGACCGGAAGGAGTGTGGCTAACTACACCTAGATTGGTTAAAGCTGATCACACATACCCTGATACTTAACTGCACGCATAAAAGATTAATAGATAGAACCCGTTAAGAAATAGCCTAAAACCCATAAAGATAATACTTAAGGAACTAAGAGTAATCGATCTATACCGAAACCAACAAGGTATCGAAATTACCTTAACCAAATATTGGAAGACCGGGCTTCGATGCTTCGAGAACATTCTGTGCCCTTCAATCTTCAGTAATACCGATTCATCAAAAAGCTTGTAGGTCGAAATGTTTGATCGATAGAAAAGGGAAAAAAAAGAATGAAGGCAGAGAAAGGAGGTTGAATTCAGCTCACATTAAGAAGAATAGGAAATAGGGAGAAGAGAATAATGAAAACCAATGGGAAGAAACCAGTTTAGGTAAAGGAAGAAAATAAGAAGAAGTGCACGAAAAGAAAGACAATTTGGCTAGGAAAGAATAAATTAACGAGAGAAGCAATATTGAGAACAAGGAGGAAAGGAAATCGTTACCTTATGACTTGGGTTTTGGCAAAGTGACAAATGGAAATTTTAAGATTACTAACTAGAGAAGGGGAAAGACCCGAATGGTCAAAACACAAAACACACAGTAACAAGAATGACAAAACTCCAAAAGAAATGCTCCGGAAACAAAATGGAAAACTACTCTAACTTCTCCCATTTCAAAATCCTTCAAAAGCTCCACCAATCCCTCCATCGAATTTTCTCCTTGATTTACTCCAACTCCCCATTCAAATTCAATTCAAATTCTTATAACCAATTCAACCATAGAGTTCCAGTCTAGTTCTAACACCTCCCCAGCTCAAGCAGCAAAATAAACATACAATTGCGCACGCCATGCCTCGAACCTCAAACTCTTTGCCACACATGTAGTGCCACCTTGCCACTAGATCCCTTCTCTCTTTGTGTCATAAAACAAACACTAATTATTATAAATCCTATAAGCTAACATCCAGGTTCACTTAAGAGCCCAAAAATTAAAATTGTGCAAACACCCAGACTTGAACCCAGGCTTCTCAAGCACTCCCAAATATGCCCAAATACTTAGCCATTAAAGCTACACATGTTATATTTCTTGCACCCCTAAACTTTTATGCGTTCCCACACTTAAGGCCCATTCCTTCTAGGCCAAAATTTAGGGCGTTACACTTTCAGAACACAACGCCAAATAATGTTGTCATTGCATACCTTGAATAAATACGGCTTGTTGCAATGATACTTCACTACTTCACGAAGAAACCTTTCTTTTTAATGGCTTGTGACACCCAATGGGAGTTTTCTACACACTAGATAATTAACAAAATCTACATACCAATGGCTTGTATCTACCGCAAATAACTTCTCATCTGGGAATTTGTCGACAATTTAAAGTATGTTTCCATCTTCATTGCCAACTTCCAATCGAGATAGATGGTCTACAACTTGACTCTCTGAACCCTTGTGGCCTTTTATCTCGATGTTAAATTCTTGCAACATTAAGATCCAATGTACCAGTCTTGGTTTTGCATCCTTCTTCACAAAAAGATATCTCAATGCCAAGTAATCAGTAAATACGGTAACCTTTGCACCGACAAGATAAGAATGAAACTTTAGAGAAATTCTAGGTTTAAGCCTCACACACCCGTGTGGAGGCAATGCACATGCCCGTGTGGAGGCAATGTACACGCCAGTGTGCATTGAGACACACTCGTGTCTCATACCTGTGTTGAATTATTTTTCATTTTGAACCTACAGGGGTTTTCACATGATCGAGCACACGCCCGTGTCCCCAACACAGCCACGACACGCCTGTGTCACAACCCGTGTACAAAAACCTAGACATTCTGTTTATGATGTCATCATTCATTTAAGGGCACACGGCTAAGGCATACGCCCATGTGCTAGGCCGTGTCCTCCACACAGTTGAGACACATGGCCATGTCTCTGCCTGTGTGTTTACTACCATGCATACTGACCTAAAACTTTAAGTGCAGCGGACACACGGCCATACAACACGCCCATATGGACTAACCGTGTGTCACACATGGCCTAGGCACATGACTGTGTGTCTACCCATATGGACCTTTTTGTAGGCTATATTCCAAGCTTTTGGTCACCCTCAAACATCCATACACACTGATATGTTCCTTGGACGTCTATCATGGTATAAATGTACCCTTAAAACCTTTTTAGCCAAGGTCATGCATGTTGCTTCAAGAATCTTCTTAACCTATATTGGTATTACCCTATTTATTTTAGGGTTACCGTTTTACAAATCATATTATATACTTAGCTCATTTTATACATCATGCCAATTATGACCTAAGCCATCTTCAAGTGATTTGGCCACATTATACATATCCATTCATGGTATATCACATTAACCATCTCATGAAACATTCAAGCATAAACATGCACAATTAGTAGGTTTACAACCTACATCAACATGAGCCATATCTCATGGCCATATATAAAATGAATAAGCATATCATTTAAGCCCTTACATTGGATAGCCAAATGACACATATAAAAAATGACCAAAAATCCTATACATGCCATTATAACAAAATAAAAGTTTCTATATACCAAGACAAGACAAGTTGATAGTGTGATCGATACTCCAACTGTCTTCCAACCTTCACGAGTCTGCGAGCTCTGTAAGACAAGGAAAAAGAGAGGGGGTAAGCATTTACATGTTTAGTAAGTCCAGATAACAAGAAGGTAAACTTACTGGCTGTTTAGCATACAACCATAATGCCTATTTGCATAGTATAATTTCCTTATCATATACAGTCAATCATCATGTTTGTGACAGCCCTAATTTGACCCCAGTCGGAATGTGGTCTCGGGACCCCAAAACTGAGTCATAAAATTTATTTAAAATATATTTGCATATCTTCTATGTGTGATAGTGCATGTGTGAAAATTTGATGTTTTAATTTAGTCTTATGAATGTGAATTTTACTTGAAAGACTTAGTTGAGAAACTTAGAAAATATGATAGGTAAATTGTAAGGATCAAATAATTGCAAAGTGGGAAAGCTTGGGTTTGCATGTCAAAATGCCCAAAATTCATTAATGGCCGGCCAAGTAATGATGTTTCTCCCACTAAGTTAAATTTATTATAATTTTATGTTGGCAAATGGTTAAAATAATCTAAATAAAAAATGAATTAATAGGAAAAGATGAATAAAAGAAGAAAGGAGAGAGAGAGTATTCATCTTCTTCCTCTTGCAAGCCGTAACTTAAATGAAATAGGAGGGAAACTCTTAAGGACATTCAGCCATCCTAAGGGTTGATTAAGGTAGGGTTTCATGTTAATTCCATTAAATTAAATAAAAATATAGTTAGTAGTCCATGTTTTATTATAACACATATGTTGATATTTTACTTAATTAGGTGACAAAATGAGCATACGGTTAAATTGGATGAATGCTAGGAGGATGGTGTTTTTGATGTTTTAGATAGAAATAGTAGAAAGGTGAAAAATGAGCTAGATAAATGGATATATGTGAAATTAGATGATGTTATGAATAGATGTGAAACTTATGCTAGTTTAGAAAAATTTGGTCAAAGTGTTCATGAGATGAAACTATGTGTTAAATGAAAAATGGTGAGTAATTTCTATTTTGATAGTGATAATGTATTCGGCCTTGAGGCATTAGATAAACATTTGTTAAAGTTCTAATGTCTTGAACAATGATGGTTGTAAGATGTAGTGGAAATCATTAAATTATATATGTGAGAAATGAGCAAGGGTGGTTGCCGTATGTACAAAAATATATATGTGTTTATATATATGTGTGTTTATTTGAAGTAATGATTGGATTAATAATAGTAACGTGATCCTAGGTGGTCAATAGCCGAATAGCTTAAACACATAAGGTAGAAAGATCACATTTTACCGTGTGGTTCTTGTGATAAAAAATCATTAATATTATGGGATATAAATAACTAGCAAGGTGATTAAATTAGTTAATTTATTTATTTTAGCTCAAGAACCCAAAGGAGGGGAATCAAGCAAGGGCAAAGCAAAGAATATCGAGTAGCCAATTGGAACTATTTCATCCAACACAAAGTAAGTCTATAAGCAACTAAGCTTGGTTATTCTATACATAATTGGTGTATGCATATCGTGAAGAAATTTCTCTCGTTCATGTATTCTTTTGATTGAAAGGCATGTGACCGATTATACTTAGTTAATTAAATAAATCACTTTGTTAAAATGAAATGACTTTGGCACTATGTGTGCTAATTTGAATGGTACTATGTGTGCGAATTTGTATGGCACTATGTGTGCAGATTTGAATGTCAATATGTATGTGAATTACTAAGGCACTATGTGTGCGAATTTGTATGGCACTATATGTGCGGGTTTATATGGCACTATGTGTGCGGATTTGAATGTCAATATGTATGTGAATTACTAAGGCACTATGTGTGCGAATTTGTATGGCACTATCTGTGCAGATTTATATGGCACTATGTGTGCGGATTTGAATGTCAATATGTATGTGAATTACTAAGGCACTATGTGTGTGGGTTAACATGGCACTATGGGTGCGAATTTCCTTGCTTGAGCACTACGTGTGCGAAATTGGTTGTTGATAAAATAAATGCAGGAACTAAATGAAGGGCAAAAACTATTGTCCGAATAAAAAATTGGAGACATGAAAATTGAAACATAGGTACATGAATGCATCTATTTCATCATTGTTAAATATTCTAGGAAGGAATTAAGGTATCCGATTATATGATACTTTGAGTTAATAGTATGACTTGACTAGTAGTTGAATTGATAATTTCGATAATCTAAGGAACTTTCTAGTTTCTAGATCGACATATTCAGTTAATTGTTTGCATTACATGGCTTACGACTTACTGGGTTGAAAACTCATTTGGTCTGTTTGCTTGTCTCTTATTTAGATTTCTTTTTGATCCGTTTCATGCTCGGGACCATCCTCGAAGTCATCACACCTACCTGCAATGTTTTGGTATCCCTTCTTAGTTAATTCTAAGTTAACATTATGGCATGTATAGGATAGCATTTTGGTAGATTTTGTTGTTTTGATAGTATTGTACATAAAGGCCATGAGAAAATGGCTTAACTTTCATGCTTAAATTCGATTTTGTTGGATTATGATTAAGTTCTTTGTGGTTAATTGGCAATGTGTTATGGGGGAGTGGTGTATTTGATATTTATTATGAGTGTCAAATTTGTTTAATGATTTTGAATATGTGAAGTGGGTTGATTCGATTTTTGTTTTGCATATTGAATGGATTATTTGAATTTCGATTGTTGTATTGGTTAATGTGTTATATGTGATATGGCATTGAAAGTAGTTTAGTTATATCCGAACATGTATATGTTTGTTTTAACATGTTCACGGCTTGGTATGGGTGATTCATGTTTTCGAATATATATATGTTAGTAGTTAAGGACATACCCTTATGAAGTATAAATTGTAATGTGAGATTGTTTGAAAGTTACATAATCATATACTATAGATTCGGATATAAGATAAATCTATGTGGAGTGGGTATGGTAAATCTACGATTCAATATTTACTTATATAAATCTTATGTATATGAGGAAATGGTTTATGATAATGTATTTCGGTTATATATTAAATAACGATGTGTTTTGTGATATAAAATGTTATGCACTAATAAATATAAATGCATGTTATTATATGAGGTATATTCGGTGTGTACTTTTTGTGTAATATAATTTTAGATATTGACTTATAAAATTTATATGTTTTAATATTATACTAGAATGTGTCTAAGTTTCAATCGACTATGTGATATTAATAAATTGTTTGGTTTAAAAGTTAGTCCAAGTGTGTGCATGTATATATATATTTTTTAAAACTAAAAGATATTTTGTTCAAGTAATACCTTGTAATCTCAATCTGGCGACGGATACGGGTTAGGGGTGTTATAATGTTAGTCTCATGTCAATACATTTAAGCATTAATCTTAGATGAGCTCATCATTTCCAAGCATTTTTATTTTCGTTCCTCAATTTCATCCCATTGAACTTCTCAGAATCTCAATGGATAACTCATTTACCGTCAAATCGTGTGAGTGGTCATTTTAAATATGCACTCCCGTGAACCTTGCTTTTACGGCGAGATTACCAGTCTAACCTAAATCCCCTGAAATGTAAACTAATAGAGTAATGTCGGGATTACCAGTCTAGGCTAAATCCCTTACAATGACATGTACTTTAATGAGCTCAGATTAGAATTACTAGTCCAGGCTAAATTCAGACCCTAATAGGATTGCCCGTCTAGGCTAAATCCATTTCAGCACACTTATTTTTCGGGAGGCTCGATCACTAAAGGAACACCTGTTCGGGCTAGATCCTTTTTACCGTCAATTCATTTCCAGAAATCCATCAGATATCCTTTTATTTCAATCGAGAAACTTCAATTCTCTTTTAATCTATACTACGACATTTCATGGATTATCATGCAATGAATGTCTAAATTGTCATACATTCAAATATATACATTTTGTGTATATTAAGAGTTTACTTCGAGTTACACGAACTTACCTAGTAATTGCTTCGGGTTCGTATTTCGGATATTCTGAAACCTTTTGTTTTCCACGGCCGACTTCCAGAATTGGTTCCTCGGTGTCTATATCAGTAAAAATAAATTATTAATACCTCATATTGTTCATTTTCGGCTTAAGACTGACCCTCGGGCAAAATGACCAATTTGCCCCTAACCTTTCACACTTTTTACAATTTAGTCCTAAGGCTCGTATACTGAAATTCATGAAATTTCTAAGTTACCCAAGCACTGAATATTTTTCTTGCTTATAGTATCCCACATTTTCTTTCATTTCACATTTTTCTACCCATTTGCACAACTTTTACAAAATGGTCCCTTAAGTGATTTCCATGAAAAACTACTTAGTAAAAGTTGTTTACTATCCTTTAAACTCTCATATTCCTCCATAAATCATCAAAACACAAGCATCTCATGCATTGGTAAATTTTTTAACATGAACCCTAGCTCAAAATATGGGTAGAAATAGAGAAAACATGTTACGAGGATCTCAAAAACATAAAGAACATAAAAACGGGGCTAGAGAATACTTGCTATCAAGCTTGAAATGTTGAACCAAAACCCTAGCTATGGCTATAGAGAATTTTAACAACCACAAGAAAGATGATGGCTGATTTTAGCTATCTTTTTCCCTTTTTATTTCATTTATTACGAAATGACCAAAATGTCTTTCCTTAATAATAACCTTTCAAAATTTTCCATGCATACCCATTTTTGTCTAAAAACTTAGAAATTAGGTAAATTTCTATTTAAGGCCTCCTAATTAATAATCCATAGCAATTTCATATTAATTTCTTCTAGAACCCAAGTTTTGCAATTTATTCAATTTGGTCCCTAATTTCCAATTGGACACCTTATACTTAAAATTTCTTCATGAAACTTTAACACATGCTTACTTTCATATCCTAGACCTCATAATAATCATAAAAAAATATTTTAATGTCAGATTTGTGGTCCCGAAACCATTATTCCAACTAGGCCTAATTTTGGGATATTACACCTAAACTAGAGATGCGATGGCCTAACACAACACCTTCAGTTGCCATGAAATGGCATTTTCCCCAATTTTGAACAAGATGTATGTCTTCACATAGCTACAATACTTTATCCAAATTGTCATCGCAATTATCAAAATCATTCACATAGACTGAGAAATCATCCATAAAAACCTCTAAAGAATCTTCAATCATATTTCAGAATATTGCCATCGTGCACCTTTGAAATGTGGCTGGTGCGTTGCAAAGACCAAAAGGCATACGAAGAAAAGCAAAAGTACTAAAGGGACAGGTGAAAGTTGTTTTCTCTTGATCCTTTGGTGCAATAGCAATTTGATTGTACCCAAAATAGCCGTCTAAGAAGCAGTAATAGGCTCTTCCAGCAAGCTTGTCCAACATTTAATCAATGAAAGGAAGTGGGAAGTGGTCCTTCCTTGTGGTAGCATTAAGTTTGCGATAATCCATACAGACTCACCATCTAGTAGGAATGCGTGTTGGAATTAATTCATCTCTATCGTTGCTAACCATAGTGATGCCACTCTTTTTAGGAATGCATTACACTGGACTCACCCAATTGCTATGAAAAATAGGGTAAATAGTTCCAGCATCAAGCCAATTTATAATTTCTTTCTTAACAACTTCCTTCATCTTCTCGTTTAATCTTCTTTGTTGCTTAATTGATTGCTTGCCTTCATATTCCAACTTGATCTTGTGCACACAAAAAGATGGACTAATGCCTCGAATATCAACAATACTCGAAGAAATAGCTTGTTTATGTTGCTTAAGAATATGGACCAATTTCTCTTCTTGAGTTACATCTAGTGTTGTGGAGACAATAACTAGGAGAGTATTGTTAGCACCAAGAAAGACGTATTTAAAATGAATAGATAGTGGTTTCAATTCCAGAGCAAGAGCTTTATCAATAGATGGCTTGAAAATTGGAGCTGTTCTGTTGGCTAAGTCTAAAGATTCAATCTGCCATCCATTCCTGAGTTCAATATTATTAGCTTCAATCATGCTCTCACAATTATCTAAGAATTCATCATTAGATGTCATTGCAAACTCCTCAGAAAGTATTGTGCTTCGGTAATTGAATTCTTCCTTAATTAGATCATCTAGCACATCGACAGTATGACATTCTTCTTTATCCTACATTAAATAGATTCGAAAATACTGATGGTAACGTGCTTATCATTAAGTTGCATGGTCAGTTCACCTTTGTGAACATCAATAAGAGTTCATCTAGTGGCTAAAAATGGTCGTCCGAAGATTATGGGTACCTCCTTGTCTGCCTCACAGTCAAGTATGATAAAATTAGTCAGAAAAATGAATTTATCCACATGAACTAAGATATCTTTAATTTTCCCTTCAGGTTGAGCTAAGGACTGATCAACTAGTTGCAATGTCACTGCAGTAGGTTTCATGTGACCAATTCCCAACTTTATGAAAGTAGATAGTAGCATTAAGTTGATGTTAGCTCCCAAGTTGAATAAAGCCTTGCCCAAATAATGGTTGTCAATTGAACATGGGATAGTAAAGCTCTCAGGATCTTTCATTGTGGGTGGCAACTTATTTTTCAAAATAGCACTACAGCCTTCTGTGAGTGCAATAGTTTCTATATCACTGAGCTTCATCTTTTTGGGAAAGAGCTCATTCATAAATTTCCTATAATTCAGAATTTGCACAAGAGTGTCTACTAAAGGAATATTAACCTAAAATTGCTTTAGTGTGTTCAGGAACTATTTGTACTACTGATCCTGCTCATTCTCTCTAAATCTTTGTGGAAAAGGTAAAGGTGGAGATACATCTGATTCTGCCAACAGTTTCGAGGGTCAGACATTAGGCATATGAGTAACAATTTGTGGAACTTTTTTGTCTGGTACATCGGCAAGCTCTTCAGATTCAACCTTCTCACTAGGGATCACTTCACTAGTATCTTGCGGTGCTATAGTAGAGCCTGTAATTGGCTCGCTAATTTGTTACCACTCTTGAGAGTGATAACCATGCAGTGTTCTTTCCTCCTCGGTCTGAGATTTTTCGTATCACTAAGTAGTGTGCCCGACGATCGAGTATTCATATTTGAAGCAAGTTCCCCTAATTGTGCCTCCAACACCTGAATAGATGATAAATTCCCTTGCACAATAGCTTCTATGATAGTCATATGCTCCAGCATTAAAGCTTCAAGAGCTGATAATGGGTTAGAAGGAGAAGCTTTCGTGTACTGTTGTCATTGATGTTTTGGAACATGCTGATTCGACATTTAAGAGTGTTGTGGCTGTATCTGATTCTGGTGTGGATGCATCTGGCTTTGTTGTGGATGCATCTGTTGTGCTGATTGTAGTCTGTTGTTGTTGATTGTAATTCCCTTGTCTTGAATTACAATTGCCTTGAGTAGATATATTTCCATATCGAAATGTTGCAACATTTTGTCCAGTATTCTTAGTTCCTCAAGACTGTTGATTGCATGCAGAATTATTATAAGAGGTGCCATAAGAATTTTTGTAGATGTTACTGACATAAAAGGCATTCTCTGCATGTGGTGGACAATCTTCATAGCTGTGGTTGTCACTGTAAATCTCACAACATAATGTAGGAACATCAACTTGTTGAGCGAGTTGTATAGCTGGAACGACACTAGTCCCTTGCATACTTTTATCATATTTGCAAGAGAAAAAACTTGAGCACTAAGTGCAGATATTGCGTCCAATTCAATAACTCCCGGAGTAGCTTTTGCTTGTGCAACTCTAGAGATATGATATTGATAATCATTCTGAGCAATTCTCTCAAGAATTCCAATAGCATCATTATAAGCACAATCCAACAAAGGACCATGGGTTGATGCATCGATAAGATTCCTTGTGTGTGAATTCAGCCCATTATAGAAAATCTCAATTTGTGTTTCCTATTGAATGTCATGTATGGGACAACGTCAAAGTAAAGATTTATATCGTTCCTATGTGGTGTGAAGATTCTCATCATCCAACTGATGATAAGCTGTAATATTATTTCGGAGACAAGCATTCATTGTCGGCGGGTTAAATTGCAAAAAAAACTGTGTTCCTAGGCATTCCAAGAAGTAATTGATTCAACAGGTAGCCCAAGGAACTAAGTACGAGCTCTTCCCTGCAAGGAATAAGGAAATAACTGTATTTTCAAAGCGTCATCAGGAATGCCTTGTTGACTAAATGAAGCATAAATTAGTAAAAATAATTTAAGATGTTCTCATGCATCTTCATGTGGTAGTCCAGCATAGTGCCCATTAGAATTCAACATTTGAAACATTATTGGCCTGAGTTCAAAATTTCCAGCTTAGATTGTTGGACTAACAACTCCCGATTGTAAGTCATCTAAGACAGGTACTACAAAATCTCGCATAGTCCTGTTTTGTATTTGAGCATCTTGCAGTAACGATGGTTCATTAGCATTTTGGTGCTGCATCGAGGGTATGACTTCATAGTTTATTAGTAAAGCCATATTCCTTTGTTCTCGAAGTCTCCTCCAAACGTTTCTTTCAATTTTTGGGTCAAAATCGACAATAAACTCTGAATTGCTTCAGGTCATACAACACCTAAAATAAAATGTGAAAATAGAGACAAAAAGAAAACAAGTTAGTAACAGCTAAATATTATGAAATAAAAACAAACACCAAACAAACGCCATCCCCGATAACGGAGCCAAAACTTGATCAGCTGTTTAACATCACAGCAATAATGTGCAAGCATACACTATGGATGCAAGTATAGTAGATAGATATGAGTTTGTCGGATATCTATCCCACAAGGATGGTTGTCTTTTATCTATCAAGTGAGTGCAATAAATATATAGAAATGAGTTGAAAGTAGTTCTCGAAGCACTAACTTGAAAACAATAAGATAAAATATGATAATGATAAACTGGGATCCCCAACATGAATATTCAATAGAATACTAAGTGCTCACAAGGTATAACAAGATAGGTGATTATCGATGCATTAAATTGCAATGAATATTTTACCAAGCTTAACTTCTATATTTAATTTAAGACTTAAACATGCACATTAGCCACACATTCTGATGATGGCAATGGAACACGATTAAGAACAAGTGGATTAAATTCCTCTAATCCTTAAGCAACTTCCATTGTCAGGCTTGTTAGCTTGAATTATCGCTGCACTTTCCAGTGTTAGTGACTGCAATAACACTTCCATGCTAAAAACATTCAAACCAAAAGATTAAATAGTAGAAGCAAGATTGAATAAAATAACGTTTAACTTAGAAATCATGTATACTTTCGTACAAACATGAAATAGAAAGTAATCACCAGTGTTTAGAAAAGAAATATAAAAGAAACAAGTGGAGAGTACTATTCCTAGAAAATCTCAACTTGATCCCTCAACTCCCTATTGTGTCACATTCAGGGCTCCTCGTAAGAGCTAATCTGCATCCCTTTCACATTGGTTCACCCATAGGAGGTTTAAGCCACCATAGCTGAAAAACTTCAAAAGATAGTTTGAAGAAGATAATCTCCTTAAAAAAAACCTCTCCCCTTTTCTTTTTATGAATATTCATATTTATTCAAATAGCATATGTGTCTTTTCATCAAAATCATGCTGCCTCTGTACATACAAGTTGGTTGTACCAAACTGGCTAGCCCACACCTTTTTGTTTTTATCCGGACAACTGTCAGGTGCAGCGACAATTCTGGGCGCAATATGGAAATACTCATGCAACGACATTAGTACCAAAACATGATGAAATTAAGGATAAATAGGTTAAGATCCACTGAGTTATAAAATGCAATTTACTAAATTGAAAATGCTAAAATATGTGCTAAAGATAACTAAATGGGGAAAATTAAGCAATAAGTAAGGAGAAAACAGATATTCTTTCTAGTACTATCAACTATGTTTCTTAATGAAAACTTACTTGAGGATGTGTACATGACACAACCCGAGGGTTTTGTATAATTATAGAGTTCTGGTAAAGTATGCAAGCTTCAATGATCCATTTATGGTTTGAAGTAGGCTTCACGTAGTTGGAATCTTCATTTTGATGAATCAGTCAAAGAGTTTGGATTTATCAAAAATGAAAATGAACCTTTTGTTTACAAGAAAATTAGTGAGAGCGTAGTTGCATTTCTGGTCTTATATGTCAATGACATTTTTTTTCAATTTATGCCTATTTTAAATACATGCATGCAAGCTCTAGACATAGCTGATTGTATGTTTTGTTCATAAATGTTTTTTTCAATTTTGAAAAGGTTAAATATACTAGATCTAGAATAATGTGCTGTAAGAGAATATTCGATAGAATACTCGTAGCACTCTAGACATTGATGTTACGAATTGTGTAGAGAAAATCATTCATTGTAGTTATTAATCTAGAGTTCTGTAGACATATTGTAACTTAGATTTCTAGCTTAAATCTAGCTACCGAAAGAGGCAGGTTACAGTAGTAATTCTCTAAGCAGCTGATTAGACAATATTTTTCCATGACATTATTTTGATATAAGCATTTCACCTGAATAATTCTAGCCTTGTTCATTCAACAACAAAATTACTCTTGCTTTTCTCTGTAATTTGCCACTACATTTTATTTACCATATCAATTTTCAGTTTTTAGCATTAAATTACATTAATTCATTATATCAACTTCTTATTCAGCTTAATAGCATTTCCTGCTATTTAGTATATTAGCAGTAAATTACATTATATCCACTTTTTATTCAGTTTAATAGTATTTCCTGCTATTTAGTATATTTAATAGGATTATAATAACTTAAATCAATTTCTTACCAATTTTTTATCCCTATGGGGACGATACTTACTTATCACTTTATTACTTGAATGACGTGTACACTTGCACAATTGCATTAGTTATTTACAAGCATATAAATAATCGAAGGTGAAGATGTGGATCTTCTCTGTGCATTCCACTAAATTCGCCTATTGTTCGAAGCATCTGAAACATCACAATCTTTAATTCAAACTATGGTGTCTCAATCTCTGGTCTCCTATTTCTTGGATTTAACTCATTAAAAAGTGGCATAGCATATTGCCTTATAGCACGATCCCTATTATTAGCAATAAGGGTTGGATTACAAACATTAGCGACTCCATTCCCTTGAACATCATTTTGATTCTCAACGTTCATTTCTGCGGCTTGTCTTTGGGCAAATCTTTCTCATCTTCTTTGTCTAAATGCCTTCTCAATTTCAAGGTCTATAGGGAGTAAACTGATGATTCTATAGGGAGTAAATTGATGATTCGATTTATGCTCATGAAGACCTGAAAAGAAAATCACAAAAAATAAAGAATAACAAATAAAAAATTAATTAAAAATAAAAATAAATAAAAAAATTGCAACAAATAATTTAAAAAATAATGATTAAATTAACAGTTCCCAGCAACGACACCAAAAACTTGTAACACTGGGGTTTCTTGAAGTGTACATAGTCATTATCAAATAAAAAGTAAGAATAAGAGTTATCATCTCCACAAGGACTGTATATGTTAATCAATATTTTGCAAAATTAAAATTTTACAAATTGGTGAGAAAAACAATAATTTTGAGTTATTGATAAAAATAAATAACTTGATGCAAAATTATCCTAAATGCAAATTAACATAAGTGTGATGAATAATTAAGATTAGGTTTCTTAGAGTTTATGTGAAGTAACAATAACATATTAGGTTTGAAATAATTTAATCACAAAAATCTAAAAGTTATACAAGGTAATAGAGCCCTCTCAAGTTATTACGAACCTTTAATTTAATCGGGTTAGGATATAAATTAAGCATGCACCTTTCAATTATTGCGTCCATTAATCGTTATCTAGCTAGAATTTACCAACTAATTCTATTGCATTCAATCACATTTTAGTGAATGAAATACATGCATGAGTCTAATTGAAAGCATGAACGACTGAGGCACAAACATCATAAACATGAATCAAATGAACTTTGTCAAATTAATGTAATCATTCTAGCCGAAAAAAATAAGCTATCATTGTTAATGAAAAAAATAGTAAAAAAATTTGCGAACATGTTGAATTACTAAGAACAAATTAAAGATAAGAAAGAAAAAAAATTTGAATGATTTTCATAGTCCTAAGAAAATCAGTTGTAGAGGCATCCTTCGATCATTGTGTTCCCTCCTTCGCAAAGTACTCCTCAAGGTGGCCGAGTAAGAGAGAATTTTTTAAAGGAATTGCTAGCAAGGGAAATGGGGAGAATGAATAGATTTATGCGTGAATGATGAGAGGAAATGAACAAGTGAAGAATGAAGAATGATTTATTTATTGATGATGATGCATAAATGCAAAGTAAGGGGTGGTATTTATAGTTAAGGGATGACTAAAGAATTTACTAAAAATAACTTGAATGTCCCTTGGGTTTCTCCTTTGCTTGGCCAACCATAAATTGTGGAGGAAGGAGTTTATGGTTGCTTGATTCATGCTTGATTTCATGCATGAATCATTCAAGGAGGTGGACAATTTTTTAGGTAAAAGTTGAGAGTTGATTTTTGATTTGTTTACAAGTTTAGGGACCTCCAAATTAATTATCGCAAAGCTAATTATGGGTTCCTCTTCATACCTTAGCTAAATTTGGGCTCTTCTCCCCTTACTTGGATGATTTTGTGATCCAATTAATCAGGCTTGTTCTTCTTAATCAAGACAACTCCAACTGGATAAAATTGAATGCTCAATTTGTTGTCTTTTCCATCCAAATGAGGTGGAATTCAACTAATATCCATGCATGAATTGAATAAGCTTCCCTACTTATTAATTCAATGGTCCTACTACAACAAATAAAATATATATAAATTAATATGTAAAATAAAGTAGTGAAACTATGCAAAATTAATACAAAAAAATTATAAAATTGCATACTTTACTAAAATTATGCCTATTGTCTCGATATGAATAGAAATCATCCAATTTTATATAAATACTCGGGATTAGCATAAATTTGAAGTAAAAATGTGATATAAATAGCTATAAAAATCTATTTATTTTAGAGTTTACACTATCTTCTTACCCAAAAGAAGTTAAACTTAAGGCAATAAAGATGGATAGAGTTACTTAAGGATTATGATTGTACCATTGAGTACCACGTGTGAAAAGTGAATATCACAGTTGATGCATTGAGTAGGAGGTCGATGACCGATTTGAGAGCACTATTCACTAAGTTGAGTTTGTCTTTAGATGGAGGTTTGCTTGCGGAGTTGCAAGTGAGGCCTACCTTAGTGGATGAGATTAAGTTGAAGCAATCTCTTAATGCATCTCTTGTGCCTTGATTTGGACTAATTGAAAAGGGTAAGACTATAAACTTTGGGTTTCATTCCAAAGGAGTCTTGTGTTATCATGGGAGATATTGTGTTCATGATGATAGAGATTTGAGATAGTCCATCCTTTTGGAAGCACATAGTAGCCCTTATGCTATACATCTTGGAGGGAGTACGATGTACTGAGATCTGAGGGAACCATCTTAGTGGTTGGGCCTTAAGCATGAGGTAACTGAGTTTGTGGTAAAATGCTTGACATGACAACAAGTTAAGGTTGAGCATTGATTTCCTTATAGCTGGTTGCAACCTATTCAGATTCCTCAGTGGAAGTGGGAACGTGTGACTATGGACTTCGTTAGTGGGTTGGGTTTGACACCTATTGAGAAGGATTCAGTCTGGGTGATTGTGGATAAATGGACTAAGTCAACCCATTTTCTACTTGTCTGTACGTATTATTCATTGCAGAAGTTAGCAAAGTTGTACATATCTGAGAAAGTGAGACGTCATGGAGTTTCGGTATCTATCATTTTTTATCGAGATCCTCAATTTACATATTGGTTTTTGAAAAATTACATTAGGCTCTAGGTATTCGGTTGAATTTTAGCACGACTTTTCATCCACAATCTGATGGGTAGTTAGAGCGAGTTATTAAAATTCTCGAGGACATGTGGAGGGGTTGTGTAATTGACTTTTGATGTAGCTAGGAAGAGCATTTGCCACTAGTACAGTTTGTGTGTAGCAAAAATTTTTAGTGGAGCATTCAGAAGGCTCCTTACGAAGCACTGTATGGTCACAAATGTTGAACACCTCTGTGTTGGACAGACTTGGAGGAAAAGAAGGTATTGGGCTTGGATTTAATATAGGAGTTCGAGAACACTGTTAAGCTAATTCAAGGTCATTTCAAAGCATCAACGAATTGATAGAAATCCAATGTTGATTTGAGGACGAAAGATATAGTGTTTAGTGTTGGGAACCAGGTATTTCTTAAGATATCACCGTGGAAGAAGATACTGAGATTTGATTGTAAGGGTAAGCTAAGCCTGAGATTTATTGGACTTTTTAGGATCCTTAAAAGGATTGGACCAATGGCCTATACGTTGGAATTGCCTCTGGAATTAGACTGTATCCACGGCGTTTTCATGTTTCTATGCTGAGGCAATATCGATCAACCCATCTCATGTGGCTCTTATTAAAGAGATTGAGGTAAGTTTAAAAAGGAGATTCCACTAGTTAAAGTCTTATAGTGAAATCATGGAACTAAGGAAACCAATTAGGAACCCAAAGACTCGATGTGATGACAATATCCCCATCTTTTTGGTAAGGTACATTTTGAGGACGAAATTTCTTTTAAAGAGGGTAGAGTTGTCACACCCCATAATTTATATTTAATTTCTATTATATTTTGAATAGGTAAGTGAAGTAGCCTAGTGGTTAAGAGCTTGATTAGTTTCCTAAGGTCCTATGTTCAATTTCCTACACCCTTATATTTCATTTTAAAAAAATGGATTATAAAACCTTGGTCAACTCCCCATATGTCGCTATTCCCTATGGTTTCCATATAGGAAGAGATTTTTTCCTCCTTTTGAGAATAAATCTTCCATCTTTAACCCCCTTTTCACTCCACATGTCCCTCATGATCTAGTTTTGAAGCCTTTGTCCCCCAAAACTTCCATTTCCTCTCAATTTTCTAGCTTAAACCATCCATCCCACCAAAAGTAACCACTATTCACTTTTTTCTTTCATTTTTTTCTCCTCCTCCCTTTTTGGTCATTCCTCCTCCTTGATCCTCCATTTATCATCCTTTTCTTTCATTTTTAGCCTTAAAACACCTCTTTTGCTCCATTTTTTTCCACTTTTCCACCACCGATAGTTGACTGCACCACTACCACACCACCGCTAGACCTCCACCGTCATTGCCACCGTTATCACACCACCACCGTCGTTAGTCACCATTCTTATTTGTTTTCCATTTTCTTTTAACTTTCTGGTTATAATCGAAATTCTACTCTTCTTTTCTTATTTTTCTTAAATCGTTATTAAATCCTCAATTCATCCTTTTATTTTTAATGATGATTTTTCCATAGTTTCCACTCCCTCTTTGAATCAAGACTCTGGTGAATCTTCGATCCTTCTAATCTAATCTTATTAACATAAGTATATGATGATTTGGGTAGATCATCACTTCTTTCCCATTCTTTTTATTAAGGGCTGAGGTAGTATGTTAATGTTTATGACACTTATGTTATGTGATTTAATGACATTATCTGATAAGCATGAATAATAAATTGTGCCACCGTTTATGTTAATGAAAGATCTAGTCCACATGTTAACCATGCCCATTGTACTGTTTCGTAGTAAAAATCTGATTCGCACATTAAACATACCCACTAAAATATTTGTTTCTGTATACCATTACACGTGTATGAGGTTGGAATAATATTTTATGGAGGAAGGTTCTGGTAGTTTAATGATTTGCACATTCTAGTGGTTTAACCATATCTTTTAGCAGTTTATCTGTAATTCTGGTGACTTGTACACATATATCTGTATCTGGCAGCTTGTCTGCATTATCTGGTGGCTTGTCCACATTTTTTTGTGTTATTGGATGGATAAGTTATAGGGAACTCTTTTATGTTGTGTAGTGGAGTTGGGTAGGAACGTTTTCTGAAAACTTTGCATTGATTTCTAAAAAGGTTTGCATTGACATCATCATGCATGCTTTCATCTATGAAATTGTGTTGATATATGATTTCTGCAAATTTTATGAAATGTATTACTTCAATTATTTTTTTACTTTAGTTAGTACTCACATTGGGCTTAAATAGCTCACTCTATAATATTTTTGACATTTAAGATAACCCTCGAGGTGAGGACATGGATGCGACTATTGGAGATGTACTCAGATGAATTCTCAATAAATGTTTTATTCTCTGTTATTTTGGTATTTGGACTGTTTAATTATTACTTTTTGGACTATGGCATGGGACACTAATTTCAGAATTTTGGTTAACTTTGCTTGATGTAAAGTTTAAAACAAGTGTTAAAATGATTTAGAGATTTAATGTGAAAAACTATTTTTTTCAACGCCAATATAAATGTAACATAATAACTTGATTATAAATTTAAGAGTACATTTTTTACAAGACTTAAATCTATTTTATTCAAATAAGTGATATTTTAATGGAATATAATAAATAATTATTTTTATCAAATTTCTGCTGTGATATTTTTAAATCAAGATATTTTCTTCAAAATGTTGAAACTTAGTCTTTTCAAAGATATTCAATTTTGATCTTATTACTCCAAAGAAGTTCAACAAGATTATTATTAGTTTCTTTTCCAAACAAATCACAACGCGTATTAATTTTAAAAGAAAGAAATTAAATGTTTTTCGTGCCAACATAATGGCCTATGTAATCTTCAAGATTCGGCCCTAACATTTACGTTGGGTTTAGGAGGTTTCAGGTTGAATTAGAATTTCCTTATTCATTGGATTCACTAGAATCCCCTAAGTTTGGTGTACCAGTGGTGGTATGGGTTGGGGCACTTCCATCAGTTCCGAGAGCTCGTCAACTCTAGAGTACTTCCTATGTGAAGCCACCTATTCATTTTGCCTCTCTACCCAATCAACATGTTAGTTACAGAAATGCTCGTAAATAATGTCATTTAACTCTCCTTTTGGTGGGAAATTCAATTCTTTGGGATCAATTTCTACATCGACCCTTTTACACATCTTCATAACTAGGTGCAGATATGAGAGTCCTCGTTTGTGCTCTCCGGCACATTTTTGCATGTTGTAGAGAATCTGGTCTCCCACATTTATCTGCCAACCCTACAAAATATCTTACAAGAGCAGGGCTCAATTACCGGTAACTTTCGTGATGTATTGAGTGGGAAAGAATTTAGAGCTAATAAAGGGCATCCACAATTTGGCTTCTGGATTCATAATTAACTGTTGGAACCTTAGAGGTTCTCTAGTCACTTCTTCCCAAACTTAAGTACCTCTACCTATGGTTAAAAAGTTTATTATTTTATCATAGTCCACTTCACTATCTTGTAATTTTTTGTAAAAGTCTACGGCATAGTGAGGTGTCCCATGAAATGTTTCAGTTGTGGCTGAGGAGGCATCTACAAAAATGCTTCACAAAAAGACTTTGTTGTCTTGTGCCTCTAGGAAATTCGCTTAGAATTCTTATACAATCGATATCACAACCAGTTTTAGATGTTGTCGACAACATTGGGACCACCTTAAGCGATCAAACCTGGTTATGATCAGATCATGAAATAATTGGGTGGAAAAATCGAATCCATGATCGGGAATTAATTGTTTGTCCACAAAATTTACGGCTCAAGTTGTGGCATCATCAGAGACAAAATTACTGTCAGGATTATTACGGCCTATTATGATTCCTGAGTAAAAGTGGGAGCGAGTCACGATAGATTTTGTATCTGGTTTGCCTTTAACTTCAAATAAGAAAGATTCAATCTGGGTGATTGTTGACAATAGATTGACTAAGTCAGCCCATTTTATTTCAGTCAGAACTGATTACTTACTTGGGAGGCTAGCAGAATTATATGTGTCAGAGATTGTGAGATTGCACAAAGTTTTGACATCTATTATTTCTGATCGTGGTATGGGGTTTACATCTAAATTTTGGAGTAAAATCCACAAGGCTTTGGGCATTAAACTTAATTTCAGTATAGCGTTTCATCTTCAGACGGATGGGCAGTCAGAATGAGTAATACAGATTCTAGAAGACATGCTACTATGTTGTATACTTGAGTTCGAGGCTAGCTGGGAAAAATATCTACCGTTAGCTGAGTTCGCTTATAATAAAAATTATCAATCTAGTATTAAAATGGCATCGTTTGAAGCTTTATATGAAAGAAAATGTAAAATGCAGTTGTATTGGTCCGAGCTGAGCGAGTCCAAAATGGTAGGAATTGATTTGATTCGAGAAATTGAAAAAAGGTTTGAATTATTCGAGATTGTTTGAAAGTTGCATCTGATCGTTAGAAGTCATACGCGGATTTGAAAAGAAAAGGTATAAAATTTCCTATTTGCAATCAGGTATCTTTAAAAGTTTCTCCGTGGAAGAAAGTGCTACAATTCGGCAGAAAAGGAAAGTTAGTCTGAGATTTATCGGGCCATACAAGATTACTGAAAGAATTGGTCCTATAGCTTACAAATTAGTTTTACCTCCTGAACTTGAGAAAATTCATAATGTTTTCCACGTTTCAATGTTAAGACGGTACAAATCTGATCCTTCACACGTGATTCCTTATAGTAAAATTGAATTATAGATAGATTTGACGTATTCTGAAGAACCGGTGAAAATTATGGCACGAGAAGTCAAAGAACTTCAGAATAAACAAGTACCGTTGGTGAAAGTCTTGTGGCATTGGCATGGTACCGAGGAAGCTACCTGGGTAACCAAGGAATTGATGAAATTACAATATTCGGATCTATTCTCAAGTAACAATTTCGAGGATAAAATTTCATAATGGGGAGAATTGTAACAGCCTATTTTTTAGTGGTGACGGAATAGTGGTTTTGAGACCACAAATTTCTATCATGTCGACTTGTAAATATTATTTATAGAATATATACGGGGTCCTTAGAGACGTATTAAAATTTGTTTAAGAAATTTTAGCGTTTAGATAACTAATTAAAGAAAAGGACTAAATTTTAAAAGGTGCAAAACTTAGTAATCATTGCATTAGGTGATCAAATAACTTAATTATTAAATAAGGAAGGACCTATGTAGCAATTAACCCTTAGTCATTAGTGTTGAACGATCATTAGAGTGAAAATGAAAAAAATAACATGTGATTTAATGGCAAAATTGTAAAAAAAGCAAAATTAAAACAAAATTAAAGGAAGAAAAACATTTTCTTCATAATTTTTTTCATTTTGGGTGTCGAAATCACCATTGAAAGAGCTTCAAGCTTCGGTTGCATTCTCCTTTTGCATGTGAGCTAAATTCTCATCTATTTCTTATAATTTTTATGTTTTTGAGATCATTTTTGAATTTGCTAAAAATTTTAGAAGTTGTCATTGATGAATCTTGAGTGTTTTTTATGATAACTATGTGTTTGAAACTTTGATTGTGGTATTTGGTTGTTTTGTGAAGTGATTTTTGTTAGATTTTGATTTAAGAATTGAATTGTTAAAATGTTAAAATTTCAAGGTTTGATAGTGAATTTGATGTATAATAGGGACTGTTAAAGGGCCTAGAATATTTGGTTGTAATTTGATTCCTAGAAAATGGTCAATTTGATTATTTTTGGGTTAGGGGACTAAATTACAAAATCTATAAAAGCTTAGGGAAAATGTGTAATTAATAAAAAATTAAGGGTCATATTGTGTTTTATTATTATATAGATCAAGATTTGAAGAAAAAAGACAATAATCGAGGAAAAGGGAAAATAGCGGAATAGTCCATGCGTGTTGATCAGAGTTAAATCATAGGTAAGTCCATAGTATTTCAATAGGTCAATAAAGTTCAACTTGTAATCTTATATTATTGTTCTTTAGTTAATATGTTTATAAATAACTATTACTGAATGCACATACGTGCCCATGTTTGTACTTCAATGCCCCTGAATGCACATACGTGGCCCTGTTTGTACTTCGGTACCCCTGAGTGCACATATATGCCCTTTTTTGTACTTTGGTACCCCCGAATGCACATACGTGCCCTATTTATACCTTGGTAACCCTGAATCAAATAGCATATGAACTGTGTCTAATTGTATTTACTGGGAGATGTAATTTCTAAGACAATCCCACACTCCTTCAAAAGCTCATCAAACTCTAAGCTTAAGTATTCTCCTCCTCGATCTGATCGAAGTGGCTTAATACTTTTGCCTAGTTGGTTTTGTACTTCATTATTAAATTCCTTGAACTTTTCAAGGGCTTCAGATTTACGGCGTATAAGATAAATATACCCATATCTACTAAAGTCATCAGTGAAAGTAATGAAGTATTGAAAACCCCCTCTTGCTTGTGTATTCATTGGCCCATACACATCACTATGTATTAAGCCCAATAAATCACTAGCTCCCTCACTTTTGCTATTAAAAGGAGCTTTAGTCATTTTACCTAACAAGCAAAGTCACATATATCAAATTGTCCGAAAACAAAAGAATCTAAAAATTCATCTTTATAGAGCTTTGATATGCACTTCTCACTTATATGACTCAAACGACAATGCCAAAGATAAGTTTGATTAAAGTCATTTTGTAACAACCCATTTTCAGTGGTGTCAGAAATAGTAGGGCCATAAATTCTGCGAGTAAGTTCGTAAATGTTATTATTTAATATTTACGAGTCAAATATGGTATTAAAATAAATTTTGAATTGGCAATTTATGCTATTTGAATGACTAATTAGGTTCAAGTGGTATGACCCTATAGTTAAGTGGTTTTAGAAAATGATGTATCGGGACCTCGTTTCTATAAACTGTGTTATAAATATTTTATTAAATATTTATGAAATGTTATTAAGGTCGTATTAAATTTTGGTTAAGAAATTTTAATGTTTAGATAGTTAATAAAAAGGACTAATTTGTAAAAGATACAAAAGTCAATCGCTATTAGCTTAATTGTATTAATTGGCTAAATAACCATAAATTAAGGGTTTTAAAAGATAAATATACCTTGTTTATATTAGTGGACAGTTTCAAGGCGCAAATTTAAACAATTTTAGGTAAGTTATAAAGGTTCTAATGGTTAATTAATAAATAAATTAAAATTAATAAAAAGATGATAAATGAGTTATCATCTTCAATGCCTTTATCACCATTGTGTTGAATAAAACACCATTTTTGTACTTCTTACATTTCAGCCAAACTTCAATGTATGCATGTAAGTCCATTTTGCATCTATTTTTAATTGTTTTTATGTTTATGTTATCGTATTAACTTAATCTAGTTAACCCGGGGGTCAATTTGTTAAATTGTTAAATGGTTAGAATCTTGCCATGGATGATATTGAAGTGTTCTTGAAATTTTATGATAGATTATTAAGGTTGGTTGTTAAATATAAGTATTTTGTTAAGTAATATTGATGATTTTCAAGTTTAGGGATTGATTTATGCAAATGGTAAAATTTAAGGAAAATATTGTAAATTATGGATAAATATGGGCTATTATAAGATTGGGTAAAAATCGGCTAGCATGATTTATGATTAAAAGTGATGAAATTGCAAGTTTTGGGTTTAGGGACTAAATTGTAAAAAAAGGTATACTATGAGGGTAATTTTTAAAATTTTCATTATTATAGGTTATAAGCTAAATTAATTATTTTAAATTTTGTAATGGGATTAATTGAATAAAAATTGCTAATTTGCATGTTTTGTGCTTAGGGACTAAATTGTATAAAAGTAAAATGTTGAGGGTAATTTTGTAAAATGTTAAGAAGGACTTAATTGCATAAAATGAATTGATTTTTCTGTTAGAATTAGTGAATTGAATGAAATTATTATTTTAGATCAAGAATGAGTGGAAAATCGAGAAGAAGAGAAAATTACCATATAACCCCTATACTTAGTCATTATTGCAATTTAGTCAGATAAGTTCGTATGAACTGTAATCATTACAATGTTAATTAAATTAAATGTTTACTATGTTTTTTTTAATGTAAATGAATCAATATATATATGTGAATGTGTGACAGCCCAAAATTGACCCTAGTCGGGAAGTGGTTTCGGGACCGCTAAACCGAGTCACAATAATAATTAGATGTTATATCCTATGTTTATTTCATGTGAAAGTGCATGTGTGAAAATTTCATGCTTTGATTTTGCCAATTGTGAGTGAAATTTTGAAATGTGACTCATGTGAAAATTTTTGCAAATGCTATAGGCTAATTTGTAGTGGCCAAATAACTTATAGTATGAAATAGGTGGATTTGCATGTCAAATTTCCCACCTTAAAACAAGGTGGCCGGCCATGATGGGCATGATGAGCAATTGTGCAATTTTTTTTTATGGAAATTGTGGCATAAGTATGGCACAAATAAAATATGTTAATTTGTGTCATAAAATGTTGGGATAAAACAAATAAAATAAGGGGCATGGGCATAAAATAATGAAAAGGAGTATGGTGAATACAAAAAAAAAAATGTGTGTGTAGTTGTTTGTCCCCCCCCCATTGCCGTGAGCTAAAGAAAAGAAAGGAGAGAATTTTGTTCATCCTTTTCTCATCTTCATACTTGCCGAAACTAGAAAGAAAAACAAAGAAAAAAAAATTTCTCATCCTTTGGTTCATCCTTGGCCAATAATTTTAAGGAGGAAGGAAGAAGAAAGGTGAAGAGGTTCGGCCATGCATGTAGCTAGGCTAAGGTATGTTTGATGATGTTCCATGAGATGCATGCATGTTTTAGTTGTTAGCTTGAGTTCTACCTAGCCCATGGTCTAAATCTTGCTATGTGATGGAAATGACATTTGACCATGGATGCATCATTCTTGGTTGATGTTTGATGTGGTGGTGATGAGGCAAGAGGATGAGTTAAAATTCGGCCTAGGTGGAGGTTGTGTTAATGCCATTGCATGCTAAATATGAAGTTTGTTAATGATGCATGTGATGATGACTTGATGATTCTTGAACCTCCTTTTTAGCATTTTTGTGTGAGCACATATGTGCATTGGTTGCTAAATGGAGAAGAATCGGCTAGCAAGTTGTGTGCTAAGGCCGAATGTAACTTTGCATGTTAATGAGCAATGCATGTGTTAAATTGATGGAAAGGGGGAGGATGCTTTACTAGTGTGTATATGTGTGTATTAAGTGTTGAAATCGACCCCAAAAATAGACATGCATATTCGGCCAAGGGGGGAAAATTAGCTAATATGTTGTGTTGATGCATGATTTCACATGTATGTGACTTTAATGTCTAATGTATAAATATGGGCTAAGTGCCTTGTGTTCATCTTTTCGATGCCTAAATGATGAAATCAATTTATTTGTTTAATTAAGCTCAAGAGCAAAGGGGAAATAGATCCGATAAAGGGAAGGAAAAAGTGGTCGAATAGTTAGCGGAATCGTTCGACAACACCCGAGGTAAGTTCTTGAGTAAGAGAGCTTAAATTACGATGTGATTAAATCATGTTTTAAGCAAATGAAAATCATGCTCTATGTGTGGCTATTGAGCCGAATGTGCAAGGATGATATGTGCCTTGTGTTTGAGTTTTGCAAATGAAAATGAAATACGAATGTGCCATGAATTATTGTTAGATGTGCATGATTAATTGAATGCTGTCCGGGCTAAGTCCCGAAGGCTTTGTGCTAAGTGACTATATCCGGACTAAGATCCGAAGGCATTTGTGCGAGTTATTAATTCCGGGTTAAGTCCCGAAGGCCTTTGTGCGAGATACTAATTCCGGGTTAAGTCCCGAAGGCATTCGTGCGAGTTTTAAAATCCGGGTTAAGTCCCGAAGGCATTGTATGAGTTACTATAACCGGGCTATGTCCCGAAGGCACTTGAACGAGGAGCTATATCCGGTTAAATTCCGAAGGTACGTGATTTTGGTAATGAATGAGCTTGCTGTAAAATTTCTGCTAATACTCGAAAAACATCCCAATATTGGGATATGTTACGTATGTGTTGAATTTAATCGAGCCCTTACAAATAAATATTCGCTCAGTTGATGAACGAGCTACCGACCTTCGGCTAAGTTGGTCTTTTGTGTATGTACATAAGGGTTAACGTTGTGAAGTAAGTTTGATATCGGAAAATTGTGTATTATGAAATATTCCGTTTAGCTAAATGTGTGCTATTCTTTCGTTATGCTGGAATTCCTTGCTCAAAACTTACTAAGCATAAATTGCTTACTTCGTTCCATTGCTCCTCTGTTTTATAGATTTTTGGTTCTCCAGCTATCGGACTCGGGATCTTGAAGTCGAAGTCGCCCACACTATCAAAGGCTCTTTTGGGTACTCTTTTGGTTGAATTTTGATATGGCATGTTTAGGACGACCCATTGTTGTTTTTCGAGTACTTTATGTGATGTATAAGTTTTGGATAGCCATGTGAAAATGGCTTATATGTGTTTAAGTATAATGTTATAATCGTTTAGTGTGGATATGCTTGACAAGGATTGGCCACGGGGATGGTTAATCACTTTCATAAATTGTGCTATGTATGCAAAAAGGGCTAGTTGAACCATGAAATAGGTAAAGCCTACCTTAAAGGTAGATGCTGACAGCATCAGTGATGTATATTTGGAAAATCACTAAAAATAGTAGGAATGGAATTAAATAGTGAATAAATTATATAAACAAACCTTGAAGAATCTACTTACATAGGAAAGTAACGAAACAATCATACGGACAGTATGTTAAGAGATATTAAGGTTCTCGTGAGACAGGGTCAGAACGGGTTCTGGGTTCCTTGTTCCGACTTTGGAAATTGATTATAAATTAACCAGAGATAATTAGGAGTCATAACATATATGTATAGATTCCTCTCTGAGTCTAGTTTCTATAGAAACAAACAGCATCAGTATTGGATCCCTGTACAAGGAGATATCCAAGTCGTAATGCGCAAAGGTCAGGGTAGTCGATTCCTGTAACATGGGAGACTTTAACTAATAAACTGTACTAATTGGCCCGATCAAAAATTCTAGAAAAAAATATGTAGATGGGCATATGAGTCTAGTTTCAGGGAAAAATCACAAAACTTATTTTCGAGTTGTGAAGCTCAAGATATGATTTTTAAAGCGACTAGTACACAGATTGGGCAGTGTCTGGAAATTTTTCAAAGTTTGTTAACACCTCGTGTTCGACTCCGGTGTCGGACTCGGGTTCGGGGTGTTACAGAATGTATCTATATTATGACGATTTGATGGATATTGAGTAATGATTGAACCTTAAGAATTCTTAGGATACAAATGACATGTCATTAGGGATTTCATGTTTTGGTTGCTAGTCTTGAATGTCCTACCGATGACTGAGGTCCTGTATTTGTTGCGAATTCTCCATAGCTCGTGTGAGTAGTATCGTGTAGCTTACGTTTCGACCCACAGCTCATGTGAGCAGACCCATTTCACAGCTCGTGTGAGCATTGATGTAAAGGAAAGGTTATGGTTATATGTAAAGGCACAATTGAAAAGGGAGTGAAATGGTAAGTTCACAATTGAAATGTAACATGACTTTATAAAACGATTGATGAATTAAATGATGTACTTATATATGGGAAATCTACCTATGTTATGGATGTACATATTTATATTATAGACAAGTGCACTAACTTGTGATTTGATGATGTTGTTTAGGCTTATACTAAGCATTTGGAAATAGTAAGTAAGCTAATGGAATGAAACACGATCATATAGTAACGATGATGAATTAAATGTTATGATTATATATATGGTTGATTTCAAATGTACCATGAACAAGTATGCTAACTTGGGAGTTTGATGGTGTTATATAGGCTTTATTAATCTTATGGCATTGGTAAAGGTTTATAATTATTTTATAAAGTTAATTACTGAAATGGTATATTATGTTTAAAGTTTATATGAGCTTACTAAGCATTCATTGCTTATGTAGTTATTTTCCTTTACTTTAAAGATTATTGGAAGCTCAATCGGTTGGAAGTTCGTCGGAGATCTATAACACTATCCAATGGACAATTCGGTGGTTTTTGAGTAAAGTGAATAAGGTTTATAATGGCACGTATAGGGTGCTTTGTGATGGTATTATGGTGTATGTGTGTGTAACATCCCGAATTAGGGCCTAGTTAGAACAGTGGTATCGGGACCACAAATTCGATACAGTAAAATTTGTTTTTATTATATTTTTATGGTCTACAATTTCACGGGATAATTTTGTGAAAATTTCATTCGAAAATTTTGATGTTTGGGCATTCAATTTGGTCAAAAGGACTAAATTGTAAAAAGTGCAAAAGTTGAGTTCTACATGTTATAGGTGTCTAATTATTATGAAATTTTAAATTGAAGGCCCTTAAATGGTAATTAGACCATTGGATAATTTTTGGGCAAAAACGGACATGAAATGGGTGACATAGAATATTTTTAAGTTAGGGGCATTTTGGTAATCTAGTAATTAAAATGAATTAAAAACAAAATTAAAACCTAATTTTTGTCCATCTTCTACCCCATGGCCAAAACTTGCATGGAAAAGACATAGCTAGGGTTTTTCAAGCTTCCAAGCTCGATTGTAAGTCTGTTCTAGCCCCATTTTTAATGATTTTTACGTTTTTGAAATCCTCGTAACAAGATCTACTCATTTCTACCCATATTTTGAGCTAGGGTTTGTGTTTAAAAATTTACCCATGGATTAAATGCACGTGTTTTGATGTCTAATGGTAGAAAATGAATGCTTGGTGTGTAATAAACGACTTTTACTAAGTGATTTTCGGTGAAATTATTAAAAATGACTGTTTTGCAAAAGTTACAAAATTTGTCATAAAAGTGTAATTTAGTGGAAATTAGGGGCTGCTATAGTCATGAAAATGATTTTGCTAGGCTTAAAATGCAAGAAAATTGGATAAAACTCATTTTACGAGCCTTGGGGCAAAAGTGAAAATATGTGAAAGTTTAGGGGTCGAAATGCAAATTTGTAAAAATATGATTTTTGGACCCATATGAATAATGTGACTATTTAGTAAGCTAAATGTGATATTATAGATAAAGGTAAATGAGATTCGGGCATAGATTGGAAATGAATGAGATTATGGACTAAATCGGAATAAATAGTTGTGCTCGCATTCGAGGTAAGTTTGTATGTAAATAATATATCGATTCTTTTTATGTTATTATATTTCTTATTATATGAGATGTGGCTTCCTATAGAATGATCATTTGATGTAAATTACGAATCGAAATAGACTATGAATGAATTTGTTAACTGTTGAAAAGTGAGGAATTTCCCAATTGAACCTTCAAATAAAAATGATACGAATGATCCATTGTGAGAACACATGTGTAGTACTATGTGCAGGCTACTATGTGTTTAAGATAGTTTTAGGTCGCGTGTGTAATACTAAGTGCAGGCTACTACGTGTACCAGATAGTTAGGTCGCATGTGTAGTACTAAGTGCAGGCTACTATGCATACCCGACAACTTCGATAACGTGTGTAGTACTAAGTGTAGGCTACTACGTGTATCAGATGGTTAGGTCACGTGTGTAGTACTAAGTGCAGGCTACTAAGTGTACCGGATTGTTGGTCGCATGTGTAGTACTAAGTGCAGGCTACTATGCGTACCAAATAGCTTCGGTTATAAGGGTGGTAATATGTGCAGGCAACTGTGTATCTGCTATTATTCTGATAAATTCAACGGGAAATCAACTAAGTGAAAATACATGTGAACATGACCATGTGATGAATAAGTCTAGGTATATGTTTGTGGAAATTTATGAGCAATGTGCTTGATAGTTGAGCGAACTTTCGGTAAGATGGAATGGAGTAAGTGAAATTATTTAAGAGTGAAATTTGTAATAAAACAGTTTTGGACAGTAGCAATTGTGTAACTTTGAAAATCTACCAGAAATTGTGGAAATTGAATTTAGTTTCACATAGAAGAAACGGTGTAAGCAAAAGAGTTTCATATTATGAGATATTTGAACTTTCGTGAGACAGAGTTAGAGTGATTTCGGGCACCCCTGTCTCAAATTTGGAAAATCACTAAAACTTGTAAAAAAATGATTATGGGCTAGGATTTATATGACTAAATCCTTAATGAGTCTATTTTAAAAAGAAATAGACGGGAACATTAATCAAAACCCGTACTATGAGATAATCAATTTTTAGTAAAGAAAGGTCGGAACTATCAGATAGTGAAATAGGTGTAACTTTAAAGAATAAAATGTACTTATTGGATAGACCAAAAATTTTGGAAATTTTATGGTAAAAAGATATACGAGTCTAGTTTCAGGAAAATTTTATGGATCTTAATTTGGAGTTCTGTAGCTCTAGATATAAATAATTTAGTAACTATGACTCGAGAAAACAACATGACCATAAAATAAGTAAAAGTGTAGTTATGATTTTATTTCCATGGAATCATGTTGATAATTTGCTTATTATTTTCATATGGACTTACTAAGCTTTAAGCTTACTCCCTCCTTTTCATTTCTTTAGTGTTGACAGGTTAGCTCAGGGTTGGAGATCGTCGGAGGCAACCTCACACTATCAAGCTACCTCATTTGGAGTATTGATGAAATCTTAATGTTTTCAAGTGATTGGCATGTATAGGGACTTAGTTTTATGATAGATGCTGTTATGATTAGCCATATGTATTGTATATATTGATTCATTGTATATAGCCATGAGGTGTGGCTTGTAATGATTCTGGTTTGTAAGCCTAATTATCCATGATAATTTCTAATGCTTGTGATACGATGATGTGTTTATGCTTGTGGGATATGTATGGTTGGTATTATGACATATATGCATGATGGGTGCTCCTTGACTGATCGAAATGATCATAGCCACGTGGTAAATGTATAATATAGAAATAAGTTGATAATGTTTGAACATGAATACTTGATGTTGATTGAAGCTACTTGATAAATTGATGGTTATGAAATTTTGGTAAAAATGGTCATCAAATGATAAGGACAATGAATATAGAATTGTTGTGTCTAGATTTGATATTATATGAGTACGAGTAATAAGTGAATGATAGCATGTTAAAGATAAGAATATACCTTAGTGAAGTATGTTAAATCATTAAAATGATGCAATGATGTATATCTTTGATGTGTGTAAAGATGTGAGGGATTAATGGTAACAAAAGGCTTGGAAAATAGCCTAAGTACTAGTCACACGAGCAGAGACACGACCATGTGTCTCAACCGTTTAGAAGACACGGCCTAGCACACGGGCGTGTGGCCTGGCCGTGTGGTTAAATTTGTTTTGCTGATGTCATAAACAAAGAGTTACACGACCTGAGGACACGGGCGTGTCCCTGTGTCCACACGAGTGTGTGACCCTATTTCAGGAAAATTTTTCTAAGTTTCCCCAAAACTTTCTAAAGTTCTCGATTTAGTTCCAAACCACCTTTAATGCATGTTTAGAGCCTCAGTAGCTCGTGTAAGGGACGTTATGCATGTGATTGAATGTTTAGAGTATAAAAATAAGATAAGGGGAGGGTGATAAGAACGGATGATATCCTTGGATTGGCGAGATCGAGTATTGGAGATACTTTGGATGGCAAGCTGGATTCTAAAGGTAAGCCATTTTTTTTTGAAAAGGAGAACAAATGAATCTTAAAAACGAATGAATCTTAAAAACTTAATAAAATAAAAATAAAACAAAATAAAATAAAAATCTAATTTTTTTAAGTGGCACGGTCATAGCACACGCCCGTGTGGGCCGTGGCTCGGCCGTGTTTGTCGCAAATTAAGATGTCGCCACACCATCTTATTGCACGCCCGTGTGTCTAGGCTGTGTCACAACGTGACCGTATCGTACGGCCGTGTCTGGCGTGATTTGCTTCTTCCACGGTCGTGTAGGTTTTCGCACGCCAGTGTTATTTCATAGTGTTGTCCACGGGTGCTAGACACGGGCATGAGACAGATTCGACCACGGCCATTTCACACGGCCGTGGCGTTTTATCGCAGCCCGTGTTTTAGGGAAATCATGTCTTGCTTCCACACGGTCGTGTCTCTTTCCCTGTTTGGCCACGACTTTAGGTACGCCCGTGTGCCTGGCCATGTGTGTTGAAAAACTTTGCAATTCAAAGATAAAGTTAATGATTTAAAGTGTTAGAAATTAAAAATAAAGAAATCAAAATATGTTAGTGCTCGGGTTGCCTCCCGAGAAGCGCTTATTTATAGTCTAAGCTCAACTTACCTCTCTAGTGAATGGTCAGGGTGGTTCGAGGAGTTTATACTCCTCATTCCTGCTATCAACCTCATCAAAATAGGGTTTTAATCGGGTGTTGTTTACCTTAAAAGTGCCGAACTTGGAGTGGCTCACCTCCACCGTACCGAATGGAAAAATACTAAGTATCGTAAGAGGGATTTCCTCATTCGGTGTGGTAGTGACAATGTGAGGATCTGCATCATCTAGTAAGACTTTATCTCCAACCTTAAGTTGATTTGGAGAGGTATCGGCCTTGTTTTGACGTAGTTTTGGTTTATCATGTGTTCTCAGTTTGTGTGCTCGCCATTCGTCCAGCTCCTCTATCTGTAGCCTTCTTTCTTCATGAGTGTGTCCTCTATCATTTCTGGAACATAGCTCGTGAACTTCTTTGAAGCTCAATTTCTGCAAAGTCATATTGTCAGTTTTAGTAGATTGGTGTGGACTATTACCTTCAATGTTCGATGTGATGCCAGAATTATGAGCTTGAAGGGTGATCGTGTCGTCTCCCACACGAAGTGTAAGCTCACCTGTGCCAACATCAATAATTGTTTTAGCAGTTGCTAAAAAGGCCTCCCAAAAATCAAAGGGGTGTTATTATCCTCCTCTATGTCTAGAACAACGAAATCAACGGTAAATATAAACTTATCTACTTTCACTAGTATATCTTCAATAATACCCCTAGAGAAACTTATAGTTTTATCTTCCAATTGAATGCTTATCCTAGTTTGTTTAGGTTTCCCAAGACCTAGTTGCTTAAAATATTTTGTAAGGCATAACGTTAATACTAGCCCCTAAATCAGCTAATGCATGATTTATATCTAGACTACCAATTAAGCAGGGAATTGTAAAACTCCCTAGATCTTTCAATTTGTGGGGTAGCTTATTCTGTAGAATAGCTGAGCAGACTGCGTTTTGCTCCACATGCAATGCTTCATCCAACTTCCTCTTATTTACTAAAAGCTCTTTTAAAAATTTCATTGCATTCAGCATCCGCGACAGAACTTCAATAAATGGTAAGTTAATATGTAATTTTTTAAAAAGTTTAAGGAATTTACTGAATTGTTCATCTGAGCGGTCTTTCCTTGTCGCGTTAGGATATAGGACATGAGGTTTATATTCTTCATTCACCGTTTTGTTATGACTTACCTCACTTTTACCTTTGCTCACCACAGTTTCTTGCATCAATTCTGGCTCAGGCGCAATGAATCCTTCCTTATCTTAAGTACTAATTGTGTTGAGGTGTTCCCTTGGGTTAGGTTCAGTATCGCTTGGTAAGCTACCTTGTGGTCGTTCAGAGATTAGTTTGGATAGTTGGACTATCTGAGTTTTGAGCCCTTGGATCGATGCTTGTTAATTCTTAAGTGCTGTCTCGGTATTTTGGAAATGGGTTTCTGATACCGAGATAAATTTAGAGAGCATCTCTTCAAGGTTCGATTTCTTCTCTTGTTGATACGGTGGCTGTTGAAAACCCTGAGGATTTTGTGGCTTTTGATTCCCTTGACCACCCCGGGAGAAATTTGGGTGGTTCCTCCAACCTGCATTATAAGTATTACTGATACAAGTCACAAAAGCCCAAATTCTTGAAGGCGAGGCCCAATAAGCAAATTCCCAGCCCAATCAAGAAATCCATCCATACTTAGTTGAAAATCAGGCCAAATTGTCAAAGTGGCCCAAGTTGTAAAGTTTTATTTTATTTTTATTTATTTATTTACTTAGTTTAAATTTTTATGTCAATATTCAGTCCAAGAGTCCCAGATAAAATGACCTTTGACCGAATTTCCATATTAAAATAATTAGGAGTTTTTTTATTTTAGTTTTCTAATTAGATTAGGACTAGTTATAAGGCCTATTTAAAGGCATGGCTATCCACCTTGTTAAACACTTATCATTATTATTAAAATTTCAGATTTGTTGAGAGCAGAATTTTCTTTGAGTTCTTCAAGGATTTTCTCTTGAGTTTTCTTTAGAAGTTGTTTTAACAATCTTTTTGATTGTGGGAGCCATCTTCAACCTTCTTCTTGCCATTGATATTCTTTGGAGGGGAGATTAGAGCCGTTTGAAGGGAGTTGTGAGATCTTTCAAGATTTCAAGGCTTCTTAGGACTTATCTTTTAATTTCTTACTGTCAATTCTTTCTTTATTTCTGCTTGTGCCGAATCTTTATCTAATTTATTTTCTGTTCTTATTGTGTTTTCAGCCTTTTTCTATCTTAAGGAATTAGCCCAAAAATCCCCAATTTCTAGGGTTCTTGCCGATTCATCCATACTCTTTTTGGGAGAAATTAGATTGCCGAAATTTGGGGAAAACTATCTGGGTGTTCAATTGGGCAGAATCGCAATCTCTTCTAGGGTTTCAAGATTCCTTATTAACACTTATTTCTATTCTCTATTTGATTCTTTACTGTTTTGGGGATTTTATTTCAGATCTGAAAATTCAAAAATCTAATCTTTTAATTTTCTGTTTCGTTTCGGATCTGATTGTTTAGGATTTTCGTAGGAGTTTCCCGTGACTTGGCAACTCGATCTTGGTCCGCGCGCAACCCCGTATCATTTGGTATCAGATTTTGGGCGTTTTGGGTGTTCTTGGTTGATTTCTAAACTGATCTCTATTTTTTTTAAAGCATAAACAGCAGTTTTACCCAGAAAAATTGTTCAAAAAAAAATCATTTGAGTGGGTAAACGTTGTCCGATTGATCTGAAATTTTACATACATGTTTTTGGCACTGTGATTGAATATAAAAAAATTATTCCCGCAAAAAAATCAGTCAAAAAAGTCAAAAAAATAAAAAAAGACGAAATTCAATAAAAATTTTAAAAAAAGATTCAGCGGGTTGAATTTGGTGCCCAAAATTTCCAGATCAAAATTCAATATATAAGGACACTCCAGATTTAATTTCTTGATTTTTGGAGATCAGGAACACCTCGAACGAAGTTGTCAAGTTACTCCGCAGTTTTTCGGGTTTTCTGTTTTCAGCAATTTTTATTGATTCTTAGCTGTAGGTTTTCATTTGTTTACCTTTATTCTTCCTTTACGTTATCTAACACCTTCTTGTTTCTTGTGTTAGTAGGATTTAAACGTGTGCACAACTTCTTCCTCGGTGCAACACGAATCAATTGGTGTCTCGTCAGTTTTTGGCATCCTAGTGCAAATTAGGATTCTTTGGTAGTTTGGTTCACACTCTCTAATTGGTTGATATAAACTCTGATAAAGAACTCACAAGATTGAATTCGACCTCATTGAGAATTTGATTTTTCTTTTTGAGTGATTAATGGTGAGGTTTGCTAACTTTTATTTTTGAGTGATGAGTGTTTATTTTTTACAGGTTTTGAAGATGTCTAAAGGTGATAATAATGATGCACTTATGAAAGTCCAACAACAGTTAGATGGACATACTGCTGCAATCACACAAATAAATGCTACACTTCAAGCATTGAATACTACTTTGAATGAGGTACGAGTGAATCAAAAACATCAATATCGAGATCCAATTAAGGAAGATAGGGATAACCAACCCCAAAGGCGCGGCCCTCGACGTGTCACTAGAATGGATGATGATTTTCATGATCGTGGACAATCATCTTTGGCAAAACCAAGGAGCGAGCAGCAACGAGAACATCTCTTTCATACTCGCTGCCATGTACAAGGTAAGCTTTGTAGAGTTATTATTGATGGTGAAAGTTGCTCGAACATAGCCAGCACGACGATGGTGGAAAAGCTTTGCTTAACCACTACCAAGCATCCACAACCTTATCAACTACAAGGGCTTAGCAACGAAGGCCAATTTAGGGTCACTCAACAAGTGCGCATTGCCTTTTCTATCGGTAAGTATCAAGACGAAGTTGTGTGCGACGTAATGCCTATTCAAGCCTGCCATTTGTTGCTAGGAGAACCATGGCAACTGGATCGAAAAGTCACTCACGATGGTCGTACCAATAGGTATTCTTTCAAGCATCAAGGAAAGAAACTTACCTTAGTGCCGCTCACTCCGGAACAAGTCCATGAGGACCAAATCAAACTGAGAAATTCTGTTAAAACAAGTGAGGAAAAAGAAAAAGAGAATGAAAAAGAGCAAAAAGAGATTGAGAGTGAAAAGGAATGTGAAACAGAAAAGAAAATTGAAAAAGAAGTTGAAGAAAGAAGAGAAAATGAGTTAGAAAAAGAAACAAAAGAAAAAGACGAGGAAAGGCTAGTGAGGAATGTTTCCACTAACCAAGATATGAATTTTTCTTGTGTTGCTACTGTTCAGGTTCCCGAAAGATCGAAAGATAACTTTCAACTTCAATACCTCTCAAATGAAAGACGCTTTCATACGATCAACTTAAGCAAAGATGAAATCACACTACATGATCCCGAAGGTAAGCGAGGTAAGGAAATTTTAGAAACCGAGTCCAGTGCAGATTTGAAAATTATTGATAAAACTTTTGGTGACTTAGTTCTTAAAAGATCCCATCATTTTGATCCGATTAATTGTTACTCTTCGATTGTGGTTGATAAAGTCATTACGAAAAGAAGCGTGATTTGTTATTCTCTTGATTTACCTTGTGTAAAATCCTTGAATTTGTCCAAATCTGTTTTGGAGAATAAAGTAACGAAATTTTCCAAATTTGTTTTCAATTTATATTCGTGCATTAAACAGTTTATGTGGTTGTACATGAAGTTTGAGTTCCATTTGACAAAGGTTAACTCAACAACGGAGATTCGATTACACTATGCCCCCGATGAGCGAAGGTTTGTTTTAAATGAAAAAGGTAAAATCGACCCTTATTCTTCTGCTTATCGAGGTAAGATGCTTGAAACCTTTGAAACACTTTTGTACTCCTCGGATAGTGATAAAGATCGTGTTGATGAACACTTAGATCGAAACGTGCTTGACTGTCCTATTTTATTTATTGATGATCTATCTGTTTTGATGGTTGATAAAAAGATTCTTGTTTTTGATAATGCATGTGTGAGTGAATCTATAGACCGTCGATTAATGCATGGTATGATTATGCAACTCTGTGAACCATGTGAATCTTTTCAAATACCTACTTGTGACGATTATGTTTACCATTTGATTTATTACTCGCAATTTATTCATGGTTTGTGGGAACAATGTGAGACGACTGAATGCCTTAAAACATTTCCATCTTTGTTTCAAATATTTGACGAGGCAGTGGTGAGTAAATTAGATTGTTTGCATGGCAATCTGAATCTGTCCATTCACATGCATTATACCTGTTCTATTATGCTTATGATTGGACTACAAGCTTATTTTCGTTACTATTTACTATCTCATGGCTATTCTTCTCAGTGGACTCAATTGCCATTAGTCCCGTTCGATAGAGGAAAGTCGAGTTCATTTGATTTTTCAGATTCGAGGACGAATCTTTTTGAGGAAGGGGAATGATACGAGTCACAAAAGCCCAAATTCTTGAAGGCGAGGCCCAATAAGCAAATTCCCAGCCCAATCAAGAAATCCATCCATACTTAGTTGAAAATCAGGCCAAATTGTCAAAGTGGCCCAAGTTGTAAAGTTTTATTTTATTTTTATTTATTTATTTACTTAGTTTAAATTTTTATGTCAATATTCAGTCCAAGAGTCCCAGATAAAATGACCTTTGACCGAATTTCCATATTAAAATAATTAGGAGTTTTTTTTATTTTAGTTTTCTAATTAGATTAGGACTAGTTATAAGGCCTATTTAAAGGCATGGCTATCCACCTTGTTAAACACTTATCATTATTATTAAAATTTCAGATTTGTTGAGAGCAGAATTTTCTTTGAGTTCTTCAAGGATTTTCTCTTGAGTTTTCTTTAGAAGTTGTTTTAACAATCTTTTTGATTGTGGGAGCCATCTTCAACCTTCTTCTTGCCATTGATATTCTTTGGAGGGGAGATTAGAGCCGTTTGAAGGGAGTTGTGAGATCTTTCAAGATTTCAAGGCTTCTTAGGACTTATCTTTTAATTTCTTACTGTCAATTCTTTCTTTATTTCTGCTTGTGCCGAATCTTTATCTAATTTATTTTCTGTTCTTATTGTGTTTTCAGCCTTTTTCTATCTTAAGGAATTAGCCCAAAAATCCCCAATTTCTAGGGTTCTTGCCGATTCATCCATACTCTTTTGGGAGAAATTAGATTGCCGAAATTTGGGGAAAACTATCTGGGTGTTCAATTGGGCAGAATCGCAATCTCTTCTAGGGTTTCAAGATTCCTTATTAACACTTATTTCTATTCTCTATTTGATTCTTTAC
Organism: Gossypium hirsutum; assembly: GCF_007990345.1. Taxonomy (NCBI): domain Eukaryota; kingdom Viridiplantae; phylum Streptophyta; class Magnoliopsida; order Malvales; family Malvaceae; genus Gossypium; species Gossypium hirsutum. Next base: position 69,454,498 of record NC_053429.1, on the reverse strand, counting down.
TGTTTTGGGGATTTTATTTCAGATCTGAAAATTCAAAAATCTAATCTTTTAATTTTCTGTTTCGTTTCGGATCTGATTGTTTAGGATTTTCGTAGGAGTTTCCCGTGACTTGGCAACTCGATCTTGGTCCGCGCGCAACCCCGTATCAATTACTGTATGGGTTATTTTGAGATCTAAAGTTATTGTTACCCATATAATTGACTTGTTCCTCTTTGGTTGTAGGATTGAAGGATTGATATTCTGTATGCACACCTCCTCCACTTGAGTCAAACCTCATTACTGGATATACCTGCGTAGAACCAAGTAAACCATCAATCTTTTTTGTTGAGAAGTTCTACCTGATTTGACAGTATAGTAACTGAGTCGACGTTATAAACGCTGGCTATTTTTGGTGGCTTAGTCCTCATGACTTGCCACTGATAATTATTCAGTGACATTTCTTCAATGAATTCATAAGCCTCTTCAGGTGTTTTGTTGTTAATGGTTTCTCCAGCAGCTATGTCAACCATTTACCGAGTCGAGGGATTCAGACCATTGTGGAATGTTTGTACTTGAAGCCAAAGCGGTAACCCATGATGAGGGCAATTTCGTAATAGATCCTTATATCTCTCTCATGCATCATAAAGTGTTTCTAAGTCCATCCACACAAAAGAAGAAATATCATTACGTAACTTAGCCGTTTTAGCCGGCGGATAATATTTTAGTAGAAATTTTTTGGTCATTTGTTCCTAAGTAGTAATTGACCCTCGTGTTAACGAGTTCAACCACTGTTTAGCTTTGTTCCTTAATGAAAAAGGAAATAACTGAAGACGAATGGCATCATTAGAAACGCCATTGGTTTTAAATGTATCGCAAATTCCAGAAAGTTTGCTAAGTGAGCGTTGGGATGTTCATCCTGCAAACCATCAAACTGAACAAACTGTTGTATCATTTGAATTGTGTTAGGTTTCAGTTCAAAAGTATTTACAGCTACAGCCGGTCTAACTATGCTAGATTCAGTTACTGTTAGAGAAGGTTTAGCATAATCATACATAGTACGTGGAGCAGGATTTTGATTAGCTGCAATTGCAGGAGGTAGCTGATTGCGTTGGTTTTCAGCCGTCTCTTCGGTTGGGGGTTGAGTATCATCTTCTTGCTCGTTCTCTGTGTATCTTAAGCTTCGCCTTATTTCTCTTTGGTTTCTACGAACTGTGCGATCAATTTCTTCGTCAAAAAGTAATGGTCCTGACAGGTTTCTTCTAGTCATAAACTAGGAAAACCTGCCAAGAGAAAGAAAAAGTAAATTAATTAGTAATAATTAAATTGAGAGAAAAAATAAATGGCTAGCGTAATAAAAATTGAGTATTCCTAATATTTTAGTTTCCCGGCAACGGTGCCAAAAACTTGATCGCGTGATTTGTAACAAGTAATAAATATTTATAATGAAGATCAAACCTAAACTAACTATTATCACGATGAAAAGGCAAGCGCACTTATCGAACAATAGTATAGTAATGGCAAGACCGGGATATTGCACCCAAGGGAACTAAAAGTACTAGTAATGACTGTCTTTTTATTATCTAGCCTAAGAATAAAAGGGGTTTTATTTGTTTTAATTAAGTAATTATCTAAACTAAGAATGTACTGAGAAAAGAATTGGGGAATTGCTTTTGGGAAAATCGATTGACTTAGGACAATACCTAAGGAAAAATCCACCTAGACTTTACTTGTTATTCTAGCTCCGAATCGGACGATTTATTCATTTAACTTTGTTCCGTAGAGATCCCTAAGTTATGTTATTATCCCTATTCATGACTAATAACGTCTAATCCCTAGATTGAATAACTGAGACTTTTCTCTAATTACCACTCTAGGGTTGCATTAACTCAATCTATGGATCCCCTTATTAGGTTTCACCCTAATCTGGCAAAATCTTGTCACCCTATTTCTAGGCGCGCAATCAACTCCGCTTAATTATGACAAATGTACTTTTAGACAGGGTCTATTCCTTCTCTGAATAAGATCGTGTCTTGGATCAGTATCCTGGGATATCAAAACAAGAATTAAGAACACATAATTAAGAACAAGTCAAATATTTATCATACGATTCAGAAAATAATAACAAGATTCGTCTTAGGTTTCATTCCCCTTAGGTATTTAGGGGATTTAGTTCATAACTAAATAAGAAAACATCTCCGAAGAATAAAGAATACAAAACATAAAGAAAACCCAAAAATCCTGAAGGGAAATTGAGGAGAGAACTTCAGTCTTGATGATGAATCCGCCTTCCGAGATGGATCAAACGGCTTCCTTGGGGTAATTCCTTACCCCCCTTCTCCGTCTCTCTTTTCTTCTTCCTCTAGGGTGTATTTATAGGCTTGGGAATGCCTAGAAGCCCTCAAAATTAGCCTTTTTCAAATTGGACTCAACTTGGGCTCAGTAAGGACACGCCCGTGGCACACACCCGTGTTCGTTTACTTCAGGCCGTGCTCGAGCCTGCCAGTTTGACACGGCCATGTGGTCTGCTCGTGTGAGGAGGTCCAGGCCGTGTTGATTTCGTATTTTAGCCCATTTTCTCTATTTTTGGCCCGTTTCTCGTTCCTTTTGCACTCCTATGCTCTCCTAAGTATAAAACATGAAATTAAAGCATTAGGAGCATTGAATTCACAATTTTAATGAGAAATCATCCATAAAATGCATTAAACATGGGGTAAAAATATGTATAATTTACGGTTTATCAAATACCCCCTCACTTAAGCATTTGCTTGTCCTCAAGCAAAATCCTCAACTCATAAGTAAAATAAATTCTCCTCAACTTATAATTCTTATCGATAATATCTCAAAATAAACCATAGGTAATCATACATTGAGAATTCAATTAAAAGAACATAAAAGTTTCAAACATTCCAAGTTGAGTATTTAATCATGCAAACATAGGTGTCTCTCCGCATCTAAGTAATTACCTTTGATTCAGAATATAACAGAGTTTCACATCCTCCCTAAAGATTCACTCAAATCACTTGAGGTGTTTAAGGACAATAAATGAAGCACTCAATAGTCAGTAATGAAAAGTCATTACCATAGGCTTGCATGAAAATCAAATCTCCACCACTATAATTTAAGATGATACATCAATCAAAAGGTCTTTAGAGGGTTGTAGTGCGGCTTGGTTAGGGGGTGTGGTCACAAGCTGAAAGAAAGGGTTAGAATCGAGATTGAATTGAAAAATTGTCTAACTAGAAAATGAGTTAAACTTCACTTGCGTACAACAGAGCTTCTTCTCAGAATATGGAATTACTAATATATATACATAGTTTTTTTTTAAGAACAAGTTAAATATTCATAGACTAACTTATTACAAATAAGACATAGCTAAGCAATTTCCTCAACTCAAATCTCGAAAAAAATAGGGATTAAATTAGGGGGTTTCAACAATAATGGGTTAAAGGTTAATATTAAGGGTAGTACAAGAAATTACTTATTAGGCTCAAGGGGGTTTACTAGGGGTTAATCGTGGAGGTAGGCTTTTCATGGCATGAGTGGGTTAATCCTAAGTGCCTTAATCATTTTGATATATCAAATCAAATGGTGTGGTCTCGACATACATAATCAAGCAAGTTCTAGAATAACAGTTCAATACTGACGCACTCAAAGCAATAATAAAAGTGAGCATGAAAGAATTAATAGATGCTCAAAAGGCTAAAAAATCTAACAAAAAATTATGGCTTTTTGATGTTTAGGCTCGTGAATTCCAATTCAAAGTAATACCTATACTTGGGGATGTAACGCCCCGTACCCGAGACCGTTGCCGGAGTCGAACACGAGGTGTTAACGGACTTAATTCATTTACTTACACAGTTCATTTTAAAATTTACAGACAAGCTGGCTAACTGCATCACAGTTACTTTAAAAATCATATCTCGAGTTCCAAAACTCGAAAACCGATTCCGTAAATTTTTCCTGAAACTAGACTCATATTTCCATCTACAAATTTGTTTCTAGAATTTTTTGTCAAGGCAATTAGTACAGTTTATTAGTTAAAGTCTCCCCTATTTCAGGGTTCGACTACTCTGACCTTCATGCATTACGACTTAGATATCTCCCTGTACAGAGCTTCAATACTTATTCCGTTTGTTTCTAAGGAAACTAGACTCAAAAAGGAATCTGTACATATAGAGCATGACTTCTAATTATCTCTGGTTAATTTATAGTGAATTTCCAAAGTCAGGACAGGGGATCCAGAAATCGCTCTGGCCCTGTTTCACGAAAACTTAAACATCTCATAAAATACGGCTCATATGGTTGTTCCGTTTCTTTCATATGAAAATAGACTCATCAAGATTCGATTACATAATTTATTCACTATTTAATTCCATTCCTACTACTTTTAGTGATTTTTCCAACTTACGTCACTGCTGCTGTCAGCATCTATTTTAAGGTAAATTTTACCTATTTCATAATTTTCCATGAATCAAATAGCAAATTGACACACATTACTATCAAGGGTAATCCCGATTAGCCATGACGTACGTAGCACCAATAGGACCATGATTGGCCATTCCAATGGCTAGTCGTTACCAAATATTTCCACACCACTTAATAACCATATCACAAGACCATAATGTTATACTTCGAAATATACGAGCCATTTTCGCATGGCTATACGAATACACATTATCAAAGGGTACTTAATTAACAACAAGGGTCAGCCCTATACATGCCATTTTCAAAATTGAACTAAAAGAGTACCAAAAGTGGCTTAGATAGTGTGGATGACTTCGACTTTGACACTCCCAAGTCCGATAGCTGACGAACAAAATCTATAAAACAGAGAATCAAAGTAACAGAGTAAGCATTTTAATGCTTAGTAAGTTCAAGTAATGAAATCATTTACGACTAAAGTACAGCGTTCATATGACTAAATGAATAGTTGCATATACGCATATTCCCAAAATCACACTTACTTCACACCTCAACCAGTATATTCATACACAGGGGATCAAACCTAACTAAAGGCTGGAAGTTGTTAATCAATAGAGCGCATACTATCTAAACAGGAATTAACTTTTCCGATTCATATACAAAACATACCTTATCGTTTGGATTTTATGAGCATATTAATTGAAATTATTACAGCAAGATCGCTCATTTCCAAACCCAAGTACCTTCGGGATTTAGCCGGATATAGCAACTCGCACAAATGCCTTCGGGTCTTAGCCCGGATATAGTCAATAGCACAAATGCCTTCGGGACTTAGCCCGGATATAGTCACTAGCACAAATGCCTTCGGGACTTAGCCCGGATATCATTCGAATAATCATGCACATATATCAATAAATCATGACACATCCATATTTCATCTTCATTATTAAAGCTCAAACACAAGACACTTATCAAACCTTACCAATTTCGGCTCAATAGCCACATACAAAGAGCATGATTTTGATTGGCTTTATAACATGATCTCTATGCACATTCGGTTACCCGTCATAGGTATAAACTAATCACCTCAATATATAATTCAAGTAGAATCATTACATCACCGTTTATTTGTTATGCTTATATGTCATGACTTAATCAAATCATAAACTAAGTTTCATTACTCGAAGACTTACCTCGGATATTTGGTACAGTTGCGGGGTGGCTACTCGGTTACTTTCTCTTTTCCCTTATCTGAAATTGCCCCCTATGCTCTTGAGCTTAAGTTCAACAAATTTTAACTAGTCATTAATCGACTATTCAAGTATTACTTTTAGAATATAATACATATGGATTCGACTTTCACACATATAGATTATAGTAAGCTTTATAAAAATTAATAAATAATTCATTAGCAAATTTTCATTAATGTTTACAATATACTTACAATTTCCCTATAAGCTGACTTCCTGAGCAACAGCCACTAAGGTTTTTATAAATGGAGCTACAAAACTCCAAATCAATTGCCGTAAATTTTTCTTGATAGAAGACTCATTTATCTATTATCCATAAAATTTTCAAAATTTTTAGTTTAGCCCAACAATACCAGATTTTTCTTAAAGTTCACCTTGTTTCACTGTTTGACTAAACTGACTACTCTTCAGTACGAATCAAATTTCTCATTGTACAGAATTCAAAATATGTTCTCGTTTATTTCATTTGAAACTAGACTCATTAAGGAGTCTAATCATATAAATTTTATCTTAGGGCCATTTTTGTACAATTTATACTGATTTTATAAAAACAGAACAGGGAATCTAGTAGTCATTTTGACTCAGCCCCACAATACTTCAAATATCTCGAGATCAGTGACTCTTTTGTTTTTATAGTTTCTTTTGTAAGAAACTAGACTCTTCAAGCTTTAATGACATAATTTATTCAGCTTCTAACTCAACTCCTACAAATTATGGCGATTTTCCAAAATCACCCTACTGCTGCTGTCCCCAAGCAGATTATTACCAAATCACTCTCCATTCCATCAATTCAAAACACATACATTACCCAACATCATTTTAAATTTTCTATTTCCTACTCTTCAAATTATCAATTACAAGGTGATTTACATCTATATATTGAACCAAACTTGCTAGCACATAAAATTCCTTGACCGAATGTTATAAACCCAAGCCACACATATTGTTCATTTAAACCCTTCAATGGCCACATTCGGCACCTCCCTATGAAAAAAGCAATTTCAACCTTCAAGAAAAGAAAGGAAATATATGTACTAAGAGCTTCAAACTACTTGGCCGAATATCAAACCTCCAAACAACCAAAACTTAATCCATGGAATGAATAGAACTTGTACTAATCACCTTATTTATACATAAATTTTCAAGGATTTCAAAGTACTTACCTCTTCCTAAACATCAACCAAGCTGAACATGAAACAAGAGAATTCTTTTCTTCTCCCACCCTCAAGTCACGACAAAGGAGGAACAAGGATGAAACAACTTTGGTTTCTCCTCCCACTCACCTCATGTTTTATTATTCTAAATTCATTATTTTATTTTGTAAACTAAAAGTGTTAATAGAAAAATACATATTATCATCAATAACCCATACCATGACCGACCACTGCTTATTATAAATGGAAATTTAACATGCAAACCCATCATTTTTATAACATGCATTAATAGATCCTTATAGATTAACCTATCACATTTCAAAAGTGTCACACATAAGTCCTATTAACTAAATTCACATGCAATCGACTAAATCGAACCTTAAAACTTTCACACATTCATATTCACATATTTTAGACAATAAATGTAACATCCTGATTTTCGGATTTATTCGCGATTTCCAATATTTTGTAAAGATTTTAAAATTTTGTATTTGGATGTGGAATTAATATTTTGAGTAGGTAAATGGGCTTATAGAAGGCCCATGTGTTGGCCAAAACCCGGTTGAATTTTTGAATTTTTGGACTTAAAGGTTAGGGGTTCTGGCTAAGTGGCCTTAAGTGGAGTGATGGGTAAATTGCATCACAAAAAGAGCCTTGGTAAAGTGGCCAGGGTGACGCCACTAGGCTCCTAGAAAGGTGGTGTGTGGAGCTTTGAGGGAGGCATGGGATCGATTCCCTATGTTGACAAATAGATGCATTTATTTTTAAGTGCAGGAGGGGTAGTGTTGGAGTCCAGGTGGATTCTGCTAAAGGAGAGTTTGGATCAGTCCAAACGCTTGGATTAAGGAGTGATAAGGGGAGAGATTTAAGGGATATGGAGAGAGGCTAAGAGTTGGCCGAATTTAGGGAATTGAAGAGGGAAAATTCGGCAGAGGGTTTAGGTAAAATTTCGGCACCTAGGGCTTTGTGAGGTGCCGTTTTCTTCTGCTCAGGCACCACACGGGTTTCTTTTTCTCTCTTCTTCCTCTCTAGCCGAAACTACCACCTCCCCTATTCTTGTTTTTTCTATTTTTCTTCTTCAAAACCATTCATCATACCTGCTATTCATCAGCACCTTTGCCGAAGTTGCAAAAGCCGAAATCCTGTGATCACTGCTTGTGCCGATTTCTTCAAAGCCAGTTCCATATTGTCATCTCCTTCATCACCCCAAAAGTCAAAAAACCATAGATTTAGGGGCTTATAGCCGAAAATTCAAGACTTTGGGGAGTTGAGTTCTACCGTCGTTTAATAGATAAATCTACCCCAGATTGCGTGAAGATAAAAAAGGAGTAAGGGAGTCTTCTTAAGCGTTGGATCAAAAGCGTGAATCATTGGAGCAATCGGATTCAGAGCTAGCTATCGATTTTGGCAAAAAGGACATCGGAAGAGATCTCAGTAGCAGTCGTCGCGAAACAGGTGTGTACCGAACACCCTTCCTTAGTTCAATTCGGCAAAAGTCGAAATGCCGAAATTCCGGCATTTCATAGGCTTGTGAGTATGCGAATGCTCTCAAAACATAGAGTAATTGTTAGATCTAGCACCGCAAAGTGGTAGTTAAGTTCGTGTGACATTTTAGCGTACTTCAAAAAAAGGGGCCAGATGGGCCAAAACTGGGCCGGGCTTACGGACCAATATGGGTAAGAGATGGGCAACGTAGCATGTTAGCTAGATGGTGGAACCAAATTGCATAAAACAGCTAAAAATTATTGAAATAACGTGTGTAGTTGCGTAAGTACGAAATTACCCCTAAAGAGGATAATTACCGAAATACCCCTAGGGTTTAAATTGGCTAAACTGCATGATTGAATAATACTGTATTGTACATGGTATGCTTTTATTGATATCTGTTGCATGGGATTGGGGTATTGATGGAGGAAGTATTGAAAGTGGTTCATCCACGTACTGGAGGCTTTGCCTCAACTTACTGATATTTGAGCAGCGTTGCTGCAACTGTGGAGTGTAGGGCTGGGTGGGTTGAGATATTCCCCACATGGAGTGTAGGGCTGGTACGGGGCAGTATAGCGGTTGGTGGGTTGAGTAGTCTCCCCAGTTTGGCTTGCATTCATTACTACTATTGTTACTTATGTTACTGAACTGGGCCTATGGGCCACACTGTTATGTTAAAAAGGGCTAAGGCCTTGCTACTGTGTTCTGAAAAGGGCTTTGGTCCACTGTGTACTGTTATCTGAATAGGGCTTAGGCCCAATGGGCTCGAGCTGATTTGGGCTTTGGATGGGTTTCTGTATACACTGAGTTTTCCCAAACTCACCCCTTCCTCTTCCATCCTTGCAGGTGAGCCCTAGTTGGTGGACTTGGAGCTGGGCGGGTTTCAGAGTGGCCATGAAGATTGATTGCCGATTTTAAATAAGTTTAGCATTAAATTTGGATTATTTTTATTATGCTTAAAGTTGTAATAAGGCCGCTCTTTTTAATTAATTTTATTTTGGGGATTATTAAACTGGTTAGCACTAGGGTTCGTTTTATAAAAACTACTTGTTTTTAAAAAATCACGATGACGCGCAAAGTTTCCGCAAAGTAAATATTTTTCCAAGAAACTAAATATTTTTAAGCAAACGTTTTTCAACCTTAATCATTTTCTTAAGATGGACATAACCAAACGGTTTTCTCCAAATTATACTAGATGTTAGAGTGTGGCAATGGCGGTGTGCATGTCTAGGATTGGATCCGAAGGGAGCTTGGTACTTAAGCAGTCCGACGGACTCACCTCCTCTTCTTCCTGGTTTCCTACCTGGTGCACAGCTTCCATTCACTTTAACCTACTTTTAAAAGTGTCCTTTTACAACACTAGCTAAGCTTTTCCAAACTAAGTAATACGGAATGTTTTGAATGCTTCGATGTGGCGCATCAGATCCGGTCATAACGTCTAGGCCGGGTTTGGGGTGTTACATTTAGTGGTATCAGAGCCTGGTTGCAACAACTCGGCTGTGGATCGGGTCCGAAAATCTTTTCAAAAAACTTGGGTCTAAGAAGGGTATTTTTGGAAATGGTAAGTTTTTCAAAGAATGTTCAAGTTTTTCTATTGTTAAACAGGGATAAATCAATATTTTTTAATAAAAGTGTTTTCAAATCAAATCCTTTTATTTTGGGTAAACAAAAACAGGGTTTTTAATTTTTACAAAGGAGGTGGCACACTGAATCCCCGGCACCAAGTCTGTAAGTGTTCTTTTTCTGCTTTACATATTTATATGGAACTGGACTGGAAATAATACTATAGATAGTACTGAGCCTTAGAGATAGTGCTATTGATAAGGTAGTATTAGGGCTACAAAACTTGGACCGTAGCTAAATTGTGATTGCGCGAAAATAACTCTAAAACTCTATTTGTTCATAAGATATTTTGTAATAAACAGTGAAACCAGTAAACTGATGTCATAAAATTCGTAATCAGATAAATCGTTATGAGTACAAGGGCTACTCGGGGAAGAGGCCGTGGTCGAGGCCGAGGTAGCACTCAATCTGGATCTGCGTCATCTGAACACATGCCAGCTGGCGAGGTACGTCCACCACCGGTTAATGAAAATGGGCCGTATGATCGGGACGCAGGGGATGACACTTTGTCTCAGGCCATGTTGAGGATTTTGGAAAGGGTGGCCGGAGCTAATGTCGGGCCTATGAATAGGGGGTCCATTTCTGAACGACTTCGGGCCAATGGAGCTGAGATTTTTATGGGCGTATCTGGAGTGGCCCCAAATGTGGCTGAGTACTGGTTGGAAGCCACAGAGCGGATCATGGATGACCTGGACTGCTCAGTAGAACAGAAGTTGAAAGGGGCGGTGTCGTTGCTGCGGGATGAAGCGTATCAGTGGTGGATTACTGTGAGAGAGGGTACCCCAGCTGAGAGGGTAACATGGGAGCTGTTCAAACAGACCTTTAAGGCAAAATATGTTGGAGCTAGCTATGTGGATGCACGCAGAAAGGAGTTCTTGAATCTGACTCAGGGAAATAAGACCATTTCTGAATATAAGGCGGAGTTTCTACGATTGAGTCGGTATGCTAGTGGCATCGTTTCCACTGAATACGAGCGCATCGTTTGTTTTGAGGATGGTCTCAGAGATGAGTTAAGGGTGCTCATAGCTCCGCAGAGAGAGCGAGATTTCGCTGCACTGGTAGAGAAGGCTAAGATAGCCGAGAAGGTGAAACAAACCGAACGGAAGAATCGTGATAGGGATCGGAATCGATTCAGGAGGGATGCTGGACCAGCGGGTGCTGCAAATCGAAATGTTAAGAGAGCTAGGATGGAGGAACCGGTTCGAGCAGTTCCGGTGAACACAGGTAGACCGCAAGCATGTGGGGATTGCGGCAGAACGCATCAAGGAAAGTGCTGGAAGAGTTCTAGGGCTTGTCTTCGTTGTGGGTCTAAGGGCCACTCAGGCTTAGGCTGCCGAACAAGGGGCTGTGCGACCGGCTCAACCTATGAGGGATGGACCGCCACTGCCAAGAGGTCGTGTACAAGGTCGCGGTGGTAATGGTCGTGGACGTGGGGCACCCGGCAGGGGTATTGGTAATGCGGATGCTCGTCAGCCAGCTTTGGTGTATGCTGCTCGTCGCCGTGAGGAGGGTGACGCACTTGATGTCATAACTGGTACGTTTTTTATCTATGGTGTACCTTATACTACTCTGATTGATGTGGGATCAACCCATTCATATGTGGCATATAACATTTCTGGGGCACTGGGTGTGCACTTCGAGGAGACTGTGTGTGGGGTGTCTGTGATAAGTCCTTTAGGTCATTCGGTTAAGGTAGAGAAACTCTTCAAGGAGGTGCCTTTGGAGATTCAAGGCGGGGTTTTCTGTGGGGATTTGATGGAGTTACCGTTTGAAGAATTCGATTTGATACTAGGGATGGATTGGTTGACCAAGCATAAGGTAACTTTAGATTGTGCAGCTAAGAGGATGGTGTTAAGGACTGTCAATGATGAAGAGGTAATGATTATTGGAGAATGAAAGGATTACTTATCCAATGTAGTATCGGTGTTGAAGGCTGAGAAACTGATGCGCAAGGGGTGCGAGGCATATCTGGCCTTGGTAAGCCAAGCTGAAACTGGGAATCTGACTGTGGAGACCATCAGGATTGTTAGGGAATTCCGGGATGTCTTTCCGGAAGAGCTTCCTGGATTACCTCCGAATCGGGAAGTCGAGTTTGGAATCGATTTGTTGCCTGGAACAACTCCAGTATCTATTGCACCCTATAGGATGGCACCGAAGGAGTTAGTGGAACTGAAAGCTCAAATTCAAGAGTTGTTAGATAGAGGCTTCATTAGGCCTAGTGTGTCTCCTTGGGGAGCACCAGTCCTGTTTGTGAAGAAAAAGGACGGAACGATGCGCATGTGTATCGATTATCGTCAATTGAACAAAATGACGATTAAGAATAAGTATCCACTACCAAGGATTGACGATCTGTTTGATCAGCTTAGGGGAGCTTCGGTATTCTCCAAAATCGATCTTCGTTCTGGATACCATCAGCTAAGGGTAAAAGAAGGGGATATTCATAAAACAGCATTTCGAACTCGATATGGACATTATGAGTTTGTGGTCATGTCGTTTGGGCTGACGAACGCACCTGCAACTTTTATGGATCTGATGAATCGAGTATTCCAACCTTACTTGGATCGGTTCATAGTCGTCTTTATCGACGATATCCTGGTATACTCTGAAACGGAGGCGAAGCATGATGAGCATCTCCGTATTGTGCTGCAAGTATTAAGGGAAAAGGAGCTCTATGCGAAATTCAGCAAGTGTGAATTCTGGTTGAGGGAGGTAACTTTCCTAGGGCATGTGGTCTCTGCCGAGGAGATTAAGGTGGATCCTCGTAAAATTGAAGCGATTCTGGAATGGAAGCCACCTAGGTCAGTATCGGAAATTCGGAGTTCCTAGGGTTGGCAGGTTACTACAGAAGGTTCGTGGAAGGTTTCTCGGTGATGGCGGCACCCTTGACAAAACTCATAAGGAAAGGAGTACCATTTGTCTGGACCGAGATACAGCAAAAAGCTTTTGATCGGTTGAAAAAGGTATTGACCGAAGCGCCAGTGTTGATTCAACCGGTGTCTGGGAAGGACTTTACTGTTTACAGCGATGCGTCGCATGTGGGGTTAGGTTGCGTACTGATGCAAGAGGGCAAGGTGGTCGCTTATGCATCGCGACAGCTTAAGGCTCATGAGGTGAATTACCCTACGCATGATTTGGAGCTAGCAGCGGTGATTTTTGCGTTAAAAATTTGGAGACATTACTTATATGGGGAGAAGTGCATCATATACACAGATCATAAGAGCTTAAAGTATTTGTTGACTCAGAAGGAGTTGAATCTTAGGCAACGAAGATGGGTGGAGTTGCTTAAAGATTACGACTGCTCGATAGAGTACCACCCAGGAAAGGCTAATGTGGTGGCGGATGCATTGAGTCGAAGGGTAGTTACTGATTTGAAAGCCTTACTCACACGTTTAAGTCTGTACGACGATGGAAGCTTGTTGGCAGGACTGCAAGTAAGGCCTACTTGGACTGAGCAGATTAAGGAAAAATAGTTGAAGGACAATTCATTAGCTCTTCGGTTCCAGCAAGTTAAGAGTGGTGAGAACGAGGATTTTGGGTTGAACAGTGAAGGAGTTCTGTGCTTTCGTGGAAGGGTTTGTATTCCAAAGGACCCTGAATTGAGGCAGTTAATTCTAAAAGAGGCTCATGGTGGACTCTGTACCATGCATCCTGGAGGGAATAAGTTATAACGAGACTTGCGAGAGGTGTACTGGTGGCCCGGATTAAAACGAGAAGTGACTGAATTTGTTGGGAAATGTCTGACGTGCCAACAGGTTAAGGCTGAGCACCAATTACCTTCGGGATTACTGCAACCTGTGAAAATTCCGCTATGGAAGTGGGAAAGAGTAACAATGGACTTTGTGAGTGGGTTACCTTTGACACCCACCAAGAAAGATTCGGTGTGGGTGGTTGTGGTTAGGTTAACAAAATCTGCTCATTTCATACCTGTTCGTACCGACTACTCACTGCAAAAGTTGGCCAAGTTATATGTGGCGGAGGTAGTGCGACTGCATGGGGTGCCAGTGTCGATAATTTCTGATCGAGATCCTAGGTTTACATCTCCGTTTTGGTGGAAGTTGCAGTAAGCGTTGGGTACACGATTGGATTTTAGCACTGCTTTTCACCCACAGACAGATGGACAGTCAGAAAGGGTTATTCAGGTTCTGGAAGATATGTTGAGAGGTTGTATCATTGATTTTCGTGGAAGTTGGGAGGACTACTTACCATTGGCGGAGTTTGCTTACAATAACAGCTATCAAGCAAGTATTCAGATGGCACCATATGAAGCGCTTTATGGGCGAAGATGTCGTACGCCGACGTGTTGGACAGAGTTGGGTGAACGACGAGTGCTTGGATCGGAATAGGTGGCAGACACTGAAAGCAAGGTTAGGCTGATAAGGGATCGGTTAAAGGAGGCATCGGATAGACAGAAGTCGTATGCGGATCTGAAGCGCAAGGAGATTGAGTTCGCTGTTGGGGATATGGTTTTCTTGAAGGTTTCCCCTTGGAAGAAAATTTTGAGATTTGGTAAGAAGGGTAAGTTGAGCCCACGGTTTATTGGGCCTTACAGAATTATTAAGCGGGTTGGACCAGTGGCTTATCAGCTAGAGTTACCACCAGAACTACATCATATCCACAACATTTTTCATGTATCCATGCTGAGGCGGTATCGATCTGACCCAACTCATATCATACCAGTTGCAGAAATCGAGGTACAGTCAGATTTAACTTTCGAAGAGGAACTTGTGCAAATACTTGATCGTGACGTCAAGGTGTTGAGAAGGAAATCAGTTCCACTAGTGAAAGTACTTTGGAGGAACCATGGCAAAGAAGAAGCTACTTGGGAGATTGAGGAGGCTATGCGTCAACAGTACCCTCAACTGTTCTAATAAGGTAAAATTTTGAGGCCAAAATTTCTTTAAGGAGGGTAGAGTTGTAACATCCTGATTTTCGGATTTATTCGCGGTTTCCAATATTTTGTAAAGATTTTAAAATTTTGTATTTGGATGTGGAATTAATATTTTGAGTAGGTAAATAGGCTTATAGAAGGCCCATGTGTTGGCAAAACCCGGTTGAATTTTTGAATTTTTGGACTTAAAGGTTAGGGGTTCTAGCTAAGTGGCCTTAAGTGGAGTGATGGGTAAATTGCATCACAAAAAGAGCCTTGGTAAAGTGGCCAGGGTGACGCCACTAGGCTCCTAAAAAGGTGGCGTGTAGAGCTTTGAGGGAGGCATGGGATCGATTCCCTGTGTTGACAAATAGATGCATTTATTTTTAAGTGCAGGAGGGTAGTGTTGGAGTCCAGGTGGATTCTGCTAAAGGAGAGTTTGGATCAGTCCAAACGCTTGGATTAAGGAGTGATAAGGGGAGAGATTTAAGGGATATGGAGAGAGGCTAAGAGTTGGCCGAATTTAGGGAATTGAAGAGGGAAAATTCGGCAGAGGGTTTAGGTAAAATTTCGGCACCTAGGGCTTTGTGAGGTGCCATTTTCTTCTGCTCAGGCACCACAAGGGTTTCTTTTTCTCTCTTCTTCCTCTCTAGTCAAAACTACCACCTCCCCTATTCTTGTTTTTTTCTATTTTTCTTCTTCAAAACCATTCATCATACCTGCTATTCATCAGCACCTTTGCCGAAGTTGCAAAAGCTGAAATCCTGTGATCATTGCTTGTGCCGATTTCTTCAAAGCCAGTTCCATATTGTCATCTCCTTCATCACCCCAAAAGCCGAAAAACCATAGATTTGGGGGCTTATAGCCGAAACTTCAAGACTTTGGGGAGTTGAGTTCTACCGTTGTTTAATAGATAAATCTACCCCAGATTGCGTGAAGATCAAAAAAGAGTAAGGGAGTCTTCTTAAGCGTTGGATCAAAAGCGTGAATCATTGGAGCAATCGGATTCGGAGCTAGCTATCAATTTTGGCAAAAAGGACATCGGAAGAGATCTCAGTAGCAGTCGTCGCGAAACAGGTGTGTACCGAACACCCTCCTTAGTTTAATTCGGCAAAAAGCCGAAATGCCAAAATTCCAGCATTTCATAGGCTTGTACGTATGAGAATGCTCTCAAGACATAGAGTAATTGTTAGATCTAGCACCGCAAAGTGGTAGGTAAGTTCGTGTGACATTTTAGCATACTTAGGAAAAAGGGGCCAGATGGGCCAAAACTAGGCCCAATGGGCTTACGGACCAATATGGGTAAGAGATGGGCAAAGTAGCATGTTAGCTAGATGGTGGAACCAAATTGCATAAAACGGCTAAAAATTACTGAAATAACGTGTGTAGTTGCGTAAGTACGAAATTACCCCTAAAGAGCATAATTACCGAAATACCCCTAGGGTTTAAATTGGCTAAACTGTATGATTGAATAATACTGTATTGTACATGATATGCTTTTATTGATATCTGTTGCATGGGATTGGGGTATTGATGGAGGAAGTATTGAAAGTGGTTCATCCACGTACTGGAGGCTTTGCCTCAACTTACTGATATTTGAGCAGCGTTGCTGCAACTGTGGAGTGTAGGGCTGGGTGGGTTGAGATATTCCCCACATGGAGTGTAGGGCTGGTACGGGGCAGTGTAGCGGTTGGTGGGTTGAGTAGTCTCCCCAGTTTGGCTTGCATTCATTACTATTATTGTTACTTATGTTATTGAACTGGGCCTATGGGCCACACTGTTATGTTAAAAAGGGCTAAGGCCTTGCTACTGTGTTCTGAAAAGGGCTTTGGTCCACTGTGTACTGTTATCTGAATAGGGCTTAGGCCCAATGGGCTCGAGCTGATTTGGGCTTTGGATGGGTTTCTGTATACACTGAGTTTTCCCAAACTCACCCCTTCCTCTTCCATCCTTGCAGGTGAGCCCTAGTTGGTGGACTTGGAGCTGGGCGAGATTCAGAGTGGCCATGAAGATTGATTGCCGATTTTAAATAAGTTTAGCATTAAATTTGGATTATTTTTATTATGCTTAAAGTTGTAATAAGGTCGCTCTTTTTTATTAATTTTATTTTGGGGATTATTAAACTGGTTAGCACTAGGGTTCGTTTTATAAAACTACTTGTTTTTAAAAAATCACGATGACGCGCAAAGTTTCTTCAAAGTAAATGTTTTTCCAAGAAACTAAATATTTTTAAGCAAAAATTTTTCAACCTTAATCATTTTCTTAAGATGGACATAACCAAACGGTTTTCTCCAAATTATACTAGATGTTAGAGTGTGGCAATGGCGGTGTGCATGTCTAGGATTGGATCCGAAGGGAGCTTGGTACTTAAGCAGTCCGACGGACTCACCTCCTCTTTTTCCTGGTTTCCTACCTGGTGCACAGCTTCCATTCACTTTAACCTACTTTTAAAAGTGTCCTTTTACAACACCAGCTAAGCTTTTCCAAACTAAGTAATACGGAATGTTTTGAACGCTTCGATGTGGCGCATCAGATCCGATCATAACGTCTAGGCCGGGTTTGGGGTGTTACAATAAATATCATATTCAAATACTTCGGTGACTCGGTTTAGCGGTCCCGAAACCACTTTTCGACTAGGGTCAATTTAGGGCTGTCACAGGGGAAGCAACCTATAACTTTAAATTCTTAAAAATCAACTTATCATGCTTGATTCTCTAATGTCTTAAAGTTTAAACAATCAATGCATAAATGCCTATATTTTAATTCAAGGTATATTAATCAAAATCATAAATCAATTAAAATTTATCCTCAATATGATATGAGAGTTTTTCATGAGAACAAGGTGATTATTTAGGGATTTTTCTAGTAGTGACATGAATACCCCCCACACTTAAGATATACATTGCCCTCAATGTACAAAGAGAGATATTAGAGTATAAAAATAAGATAGGGGGAGGGGAGAAACTTCCTGTATTAAGAACGGATGATATCCTTGGATTGGCGAGATCGAGTATTAGAGATACTTTGGATGGCAAGTTGGATTCTAAAGGTAAGGCATTTTTTTTTTGAAAAGGAGAACAAATGAATCTTAAAAACGAATGAATCTTAAAAACTTAATAAAAGAAAAATAAAATAAAATAAAATAATTATTCCAGTTCTTTTAAGTTGCACGGCCGTAGCACACGCCCGTTTGGGCCGTAGCTCGGCCGTGTTTGTCGCGAATTAAGATGTCGCCACACGGTCTTATTGCACGCCCGTTTGTCTAGGCTGTGTCGCTGCGTGATCGTATCGTATGGCCGTGTCTGGCGTGATTCACTTTTTCCATGGTCGTGTAAGTTTTCGCACGCTCATGTTATTTCGATAGTGTTGTCCACGGGTGCTAGACACGAGCGTGTCTCACGCCCGTGTTAATTCGGCAGATTTGACCATGGCCATGTCGCACGGCCGTGGCGTTTTATTGTAGCCTGTGTTTTGGGGAAATCATGTCCTGCTTCCACACGGCCGTATCGCACGGCCGTGTCTCTTCCCCTGTTTGGCCACGGCTTTAGGTACGCCTGTGTGCATGGCCATGTGTGCTGAAAAACTTTGCAATTCAAAGATAAAGTTAATGATTTAAAGTGTTAGAAATTAAAAATAAAGAAATCAAAATATGTTAGTGCTCGGCTTGCCTCCCGAGAAGCGTTATTTATAGTCTAAGCTCGACTTACCTCTCTAGTGAATGGTCAGGGTGGTTCGAGGAGTTTATACTCCTTATTCCTGCTATCAATCTCATCAAAATAGGGTTTTAATCGGGTGTTGTTTACCTTAAAAGTGCCGAACTTGGAGTGGCTCACCTCCACCGTACCGAATGGAAAAATACTGAGTACCGTAAGAGGGATTTCCTCATTCGGTGTGGTAGTGACAATGTGAGGATCTGCAGCATCTAGTAAGACTTTATCGCCATCCTTAAGTTGATTTGGAGAGGTATCGGCCTTGTTTTGATGTAGTTTTGGTTTATCATGTGTTCTCGGTTTGTGTGCTCGCCATTCATCTAGCTCCTCTATCCGTAGCCTTCGTTCTTCATGAGGGTGTCCTCTATCATTTCTGGAACATGGCTTGTGAACTTCTTTGAAGCTCAATTTCTGCAAAGTCATATTGTCAGTTTTAGTAGATTGGTGTGGACTATTACCTTCAATGTTCGATGTGATGCCAGAATTACTAGCTTGAAGGGTGATCGTATCGTCTCCCACACGAAGTGTAAGCTCACCTGTGCCAACATCAATAATTGTTTTAGCAGTTGCTAAAAAAGGGCTCCCTAAAATCAAAGGGATGTTATTATCCTCCTCTATGTCTAGAACAACGAAATCAACGGGAAATATAAACTTATCTACTTTCACTAGTACATCTTCAATAATACCCCTAGGGAATCTTATAGTTTTATCTGCCAATTGAATGCTCATCCTAGTTTGTTTAGGTTTCCCAAGACCTAGTTGCTTAAACATTTTGTAAGGCATGACGTTAATACTAGCCCCTAAATCAGCTAATGCATGATTTATATCTAGACTACCAATTAAGCAGGGAATTGTAAAACTCCCTGGATTTTTCAATTTGTGGGGTAGCTTATTCTGTAGAATACTTGAGCAGACTGCGTTTAGCTCCACATGCGATGCTTCGTCCAACTTCTGCTTATTTACTAAAATCTCTTCTAAAAATTTCATTGCATTCGGCATCCGCAACAGAACTTCAATAAATGGTGAGTTAATATGTAATTTTTTTAAAAGTTTAAGGAATTTACCGAATTGTTTGTCTGAGCGGTCTTTCCTTGTCGCGTTAGGATATGGGACACGAGGTTTATATTCTTCATTCACTGTTTTGTTATGACTTACCTCACTTTTACCTTTGCTCACCACAGTTTCTTGCATCAATTCTGGCTCAGGCGCAATGAATCATTCCTTATATTGAGTACTAATTGTGTTGAGGTGTTCCCTTGGGTTAGGTTCAGTATCGCTTGGTAAGCTACCTTGTGGTCGTTCAGAGATTAGTTTGGATAGCTGGCCTATCTGAGTTTCGAGCCCTTGGATCGATGCTTGTTGATTCTTAAGTGTTGTCTATGTTTTTTGGAAACGATTTCTGATACCAAGATGAATTTAGAGAGCATCTCTTCCAAGTCCGATTTCTTCTCTTGTTGATACGGTGGCTATTGAAAACCCTGAGGATTTTGTGGCTTTTGATTCCCTTGACCACCCCAGGAGAAATTTGGGTGGTTCCTCCAACCTGCATTATAAGTATTACTGTATGGGTTATTTTGAGATCTAAAGTTATTGTTACCCATATAGTTGACTTGTTCCTCTTCGGTTGTAGGATTGAAGGATTGATGTTCTATATGTACACCTCCTCCATTTGAGTCACACCTCATTACTGGATGTACCTACGTAGAACCAAGTAAACCATCAATCTTTTTGTTGAGAAGTTCTACCTGATTTGACAGCATAGTAATTGAGTCGATGTTATAAACGCCGGCTATTTTTGTTGGCTTACTCCTCATGACTTGCCACTGATAATTATTCAGTGACATTTCTTCAATGAATTCATAAGCCTCTTCAGGTGTTTTTTTGTTGATAGTTCCTCCAGTAGCTACGTCAACCATTTGCCGAGTCGAGGGATTCAGACCATTGTGGAATGTTTTTACTTGAAGCCAAAGCGGTAACCCATGGTGAGGGCACCTTCGCAATAGATCCTTGTATCTCTCCCTTGCATGGTAGAGTGTTTCTAAGTCCATCTTCACAAAAGAAGAAATATCATTACATAACTTAGCCATTTTAGCCGGCGCAAAATATTTTAGTAGAAATTTTTTGGTCATTTGTTCCCAAGTAGTAATTGACCCTCGTGGTAACGAGTTCAACCACTATTTAGCTTTGCTCCTCAATGAAAAAAGAAATAACCAAAGAAGAATGACATCATCAGAAACGCCATTGATTTTAAATGTGTCGCAAAATTCCAGAAAGTCTGCAAAGTGAGCGTTGGGATCTTCATCCTACAAACCATCAAATTGAACAAACTGCTATATCATTTGAACTGTGTTATGTTTCAGTTCAAAAGTATTTGCAGCTACAACCGGTCAAACTATGCTAGATTCAGTTCCTATTAGAGAAGGTTTAGCATAATCATACATAGTACGTAGAGCAAGATTTTGATTAGCCGCAATTGCAGGAGGTAGCTGATTGCCTTGGTTTACAGCCATCTCTTCGGTTGGGGGTTGAGTATCGTCTTCTTGCTCGTTCTCTGTGTATCTTAAGCTTCGCCTTATTTCTCTTTGGTTTTTACGAACTGTGCGATCGATTTCTTCGTGAAAAAGTAATGGTCCTGACGGGTTTCTTCTAGTCATAAACTAGGAACACCTGCCAAGAGAAAGAAAAAGTAAATTTATTAGTAATAATTAAATTACAAGAAAAAATAAATGGCTAAAGTAATAAAAATTGAGTGTTCCTAATATTTTAGTTCCCCAGCAAGGGCGCCAAAAACTTGATCGTGTGATTCGTAACAAGTAATAAATATTTATAAAGAAGGTCAAACCTAAACTAACTATTGTCATGATGAAAAGGCAAGCACACCTATCGAACAATAGTATAGTAATGGCAAGATAGGGATATCGTACCCAAGGGAACTAAAAGTACTAGTAATGACTGTCTTTTTATTATCTAGCCTAAAAATAACAGGAGTTTTATTTGTTTTAATTAACAAATTATCTAAACTAAGAACGCACAGAGAAAAGAATTGGGGAGTTGCTTTTGGGAAAATCGATTGACTTGGGACAATACCTAAGGAAAAATCCACCTAGACTTTACTTGTTATTCTAGCTCCGAATCAGACGATTTATTCATTCAACTTTGTTCCATAGAGATCCCTAAGTTATGTTATTATCCCTATTCAAGACTAATAACGTCTAATCCCTAGATTGAATAACCGAGATTTTTCTCTAATTACCACTCTAGGGTTGCATTAACTCGATCTATGGATCCCCTTATTAGGTTTCACCCTAATCTGGCAAAATCTTGTCACCCTATTTCTAGGCGCGCAATCAACTCTGCTTAATTATGACAAATGTACTTTTAGACAGGGTCTATTCCTCCTCTGAATAAGAGCGTGTCTTGGATCAGTATCCTGGGATATCAAAACAAGAATTAAGAACACATAATTAAGAACAAGTCAAATATTTATCATACGATTCAGAAAATAATAACAAGATTCGTCTTAGGTTTCATTCCCCTTAGGTATTTAGGGGATTTAGTTCATAACTAAATAAGAAAACATCTCCAAAGAATAAAGAATACAAAACATAAAGAAAACCCAAAAATCCTGAAGGGAAATTGAGGAGAGATCTTCAGTCTTGATGATGAAATCGCCTTCCGAGATGGATCAAACGGCTTCCTTGGGGTAATTCCTTACCCCCCTTCTCCGTCTCTCTTTTCTTTCTCCTCTAGGGTGTATTTATGGGCTTTGGAATGCCTAGAAGCCCTCAAAATTGGCCTTTTCCGAATTGGACTCAACTTGGGCACAGCAGGGACACGCCCGTGGCACACGCCCTTGTTCGATTACTTCAGGCCATGTTTGAGCCTGCAAATTGACACGGCCGTGTGGTCTGCCCGTGTGAGGAGGTCCAAGCCATGTTGATTTCGTACTTTGGCCCATTTTCTCCATTTTTGGCCTGTTTCTCATTCCTTTCGCTCTCCTATGCTCTCCTAAGTATAAAACATGAAATTAAAGCATTAGGAGCATTGAATTCTCAATTCTAATGAGAAATCATCCATAAAATGCATTAAACATGGGGTAAAAATATGTATAATTTACGGTTTATCAATGTAATTAAAGTATTGAATGTTAAAATTTTTAAATGTTTCTGATTGTACTGTAATGCTCTGTAATCCTAATTTGCGACGGAGATGGGTTAGGGGTGTTACACATTTATTTTTGATCTTTTAGTATTTACGTTATGAATGGGCATATCTTGATCTAAAATGTAGAGGCCATTAATTTTGAACCTTAGAGAAAATTATCGAGATAAAATGAAGAACAATTATTCTTAATAATTATCTCAAAACCAATTTTGTCTAAACAAGAAATCGAAATAATGTCTTTAGTCATACTGGGCACAAAATAACAATCCTCCAAACATAAATTAAGTCCACTAGGAAAGGATAAAATACGTGTTCTTACAGCTAACGCAACAACTCTTGCTCCATTTCCAACTCACAGGTCCATATCTCCTTTAGCCAAATTCCTACTCCTTTGTAGTCCTTGTACAAAGGTACAAATATGAGAACCACAACTAGTATCTAATGTAACACCCCTTACCCATATCCGTTATTGGAATAAGGTTATGGAGCATTATCGAACAAACTGAACATTATACATACATTTCAAACATTGACATAAACATGATATAAACCATCCATTTACACCTTAATCGAGCCCTCGAGGCCCTAAAAATACTTTAGAAACAATCCGAGACTAAATTGGAATCATTTGGAAAATTTAAGAAAAAAGTTAGAAAATTAGGACTGCAGGGGTCACATGGTCGTGTGGCCAGGCGATGTGATTCACACATGGCCATGTCCCAGCCCGTGTCCATACTCTTGTAACTCTCTGAGTTGGGTCACACAGCCAAGCCACACGACTGTGTGCCAAGCTGTGTAACTCTTGAAATAGCCACACATTCCTGTGTGCTATACTGTGTGCTAGGCAGTGTAACAGTCTGACTTGCTTGCATTAAAACCTACAGGGGAAACATGGTCATGTCGCCTAGCCATGTATCACACACGACTGAGTCACATGCCTGTGTCTCAGGCTGTGTGGACATGAATTTGCCCTAAAATAAGCCATTTCCATCACCAATACAAGCAACAATCTAAAGGCTTTTAACACACCTAATCAAAGTAGCAAAACCTATCTAAAACACACATGAAATGACCAATTCAATAATCCATAACCATTCAACAATATGCCATACAAGGCACCTCAAATGCAACATTCAAGCTTACCTAAATATGTACATTTTACCTCAATTCAATCATACACATATAGTTCAATACCATTTCCAAAACATACCTTAACTTGACGATATTGAGATCAATTTATCACATACCACTTTGGCTATTCAAACATGCATCAACACATTACTACATTAACACATACTAGTAAGACATCTATAAGTACCAAAATGATACAAACCAACCAACATCAAATGGTACCAAAAACCCTTATACATGCCAATATCATCAACTAACATTCAATTAGATACCAATACAAGTCCACCAATACATGCCATTATAACCTTGGCCAAAACATCAAAAACTACTGATATAATTGTTGGATAGTGTGATAGATCTTCGACAAGCTTGCAAATCGATCAAGCTTCCAATTATTTATAAAACATAGGAAAGAAAACTATGTAAGCACATAATGCTTAGTAAGTTCGTAAAACATGAACATAACTTACCATTTTAATACATAATATTAAGATTAAGCATAATATAATCCAACCACAAGTTTGGCACAAGCTTAAGCACCATCAACAACACATGTTAGTGCATTCAAACATAATTCACTTGAATTAGCATAAGATAAGCCATTATACATGAACATGCTTCATTTGAACTCATGATTTTCATTAACATAAGCGTACTTCCATTGAAGCTTACCATATCAATCCTTTTCATAATTATATGATATAGTTTATTTGAACATTTACCGTTCCTTTCCTTTTCATGCCCGTTGAACCATTTAGAATATCATCAGATACTCAGGAAAGCTCACACGAGGTGTGCTAAACATATAACCGTAACATTTCCTTTACATCATTACTCACACGAGATGAGAAATGAGCCTGCGATGCTGTGCACACGAGCTATGGAGTATCCGCAAAAAATGCTAGACCTCAGTTGTAACTATAACACCCCTATCCCGTGACCGTCGCCGGAATAGGTAAGGGGCATTACCGGGCTTGTAACTCATGTCAAAACCGTAAAATTTTGAACATTTTCTTGAAATAAAGGTCATTCATTTAGATAAGTACTAAGCACGGCCAGGGATAAAATTTAAACTTCTCTAAGTAAACATTCAAAAGATGCCATTTTCGCATGGCTTATATACATTAACCAAAATATTCTTCCGCCACTAGTCTATTTTATACATGCCATAAGATAATCCAAAACATAGCAGTACCAAACAGTGGATAGTGATAGTGTGACTAGTCACTGACGATCCCCGAGCCTGTAGCTTCGCAATGAGATCTATAAAACAGAGGAAACAGAGTAAACGGAGTAAGCATTACAATGCTTAGTAAGTTTTAAGCAGTGTCAACAGATAACAATCAAATTATAACATAGTTGTTCGTATTTTTATTTCACTCTTCCTTCGGGCATACCATCCCTTTACCGAATATGCACATCTCATCATATACAATAGGCAGATAAACTTTCACATAAAAGTGAGCTCATGTGACATAGATATATCGTATGATTTCACATAACCTCTCACACTGATCCGATGTCACATAATCATAGGAATAATCTCATAGATTGCTCTCGTATGCATCACATAACTACCTTATGATTTAGTGCAAATCAAGCTCACATATAAACTTGGAGTACATACCTGTTTAACCTTTCGCATTGAATATATTTATAAGCAATTCTTATTACGAAGTCTTACCCGGACAAAATCCCCACACGTAGTCATCCGGTCTTTAGAGCTCGGATATAGTACGAGCACGAAGCTTACGGACATTAATCAGTGATAATATTCTCACATAAAGCCTGCGGGGTTTTAACCCGGATATAGTACTGACACAAATGCCCTTCGGGACTTATCACATTTATACACTTTCACATCCATCACGTTGGCCACTCGGCCCTGTCACATATATACACTTTCACATTCATCACATCGGCCATTAGGCCTTATCACATATATACACTTTCACATTCATCACATCGGCCATTAGGCCTTATCACATATATATACACTTTCACATTCATCACATCGGCCATTAGGCCTTATCACATATATATACACTTTCACATTCATCACATCGGCCATTAGGCCTTATCACATATATACACTTTCACATTCATCACATCGGCCATTAGGCCTTATCACATATATATACACTTTCACATTCATCACATCGGCCATTAGGCCTTATCACATATATATACACTTTCACATTCATCACATCGGCTATTAGGCCTTATCACATATATACACTTTCACATTCATCACATCGGCCATTAGGCCTTATCACATATATATACACTTTCACATTCATCACATCGGCCATTAGGCCTTATCACATATATATACACTTTCACATTCATCAAATCGGCTATTAGGCCTTATCACATATATATACACTTTCACATTCATCACATCAGCCATTACGCCATACTATCATTTCATATTCGAATACTCATAAACTTACAATATCACGATTTAGAATTCAAGTATGGGTTTAATCAATAGCTTATGAGCAACTAAAATAAGTTTATCAAGGTTCACAACATAATCTCAAATTCAGCACAAGCTGTTTTTCCTGAGCAATAGTCACTAAATTATTTATAACTGGAGCTACAAAACTCCAAATCACTTTCCGTTAATTTTTCCTGGATATAGACTCGTATATCTTCCATCCATACAATTTCCAGAATTTTAGGTTTGGCCAATCAATACCAGATTTTTCTTAAAGTTTCCCCTGTTTCACTGTTTGACTAATCTGACCACTCTTCACTACGAATCAAATTTCTCATTTTACAGAATTCAAAATATGTTGTATTTGATTTCATTTGAAACTAGACTCATTAAGGAGTCTAAGCATATAAATTTTATCTTATAACCATTTTTGTACAATTTATAATGATTTTCTAAAAACAGAACAGGGGATTTCGGAGTCATTCTGACACCGTCTCACACAACTTTAAATATCTCATTATCGAAAATTCCTTTGCTTACACGGTTTCTTTTATAAGAAACTAGACTCATTAAGCTTTAACTACATATTTTATTCAGCCTTTAACTCAACTCCCACAATTTATGGTAATTTTTCCAAAACGCTACTGCTGTTGTTCCTTGCAGATTTATACAATTTACTCTGTAAAGTTCTCATTCACATATTTAAAACATAATATCATATATGCCGTTTTCCATATCATTCTTCATTATAACTAAACTTATATGCTAGAAACTTACCTTAAAAGTTGTCGACGACTATAATTCTACGGCTATTCGCTTAGTTTTGTCGTCCCTTTTTCCGACTTTTGTCCTTGATGCTCTTGAGCTAATGATTAACAAATTTACAAATTAAAAAAATTCTACCATGACGATTATAGCCGAATAACATAGACTAAGAAATTAATGTACATATAAAACGTATACATATATAATTAGCTCAACCTTCAATAATTCAATTTGCTAATTAAAACATAGAAATTTATAACCAATTCAAAATTCCTTAACAATGGCCGAATATCAAAAGGGCTATCAAAGGACATCATCAACTAACTAACAAGATCAATTGTAATTCAAAACTTAGGTTCACATTTGGCCCAAGCAAACTTCATTTCAATTATGCCACTCTTAAACTTATCCATAATACCCTAAGTTCATTTAGTAGCTAGGCAACAATTATACAAAAACAACAAGCATTTAACAACAATGTACTTAACCAATTCCTTAAGCATACATTCGGCAATATACATATATATTAATGACTAAAACACTTAGGCCAATTCTAAATCATCCACAAATCTTCATGCTTACATGCCATAACCGTATGGTTCTTATCACACTTGGACCACAAAATGCATAAATTTCACAAATTCTAATTAATATCATAGGCTCAATTTCGGCTAACACTCATTTAAATACTTACAATTTAGCACTAATTTAGCATTTCAACATAGCCGATTGTCATTAAGCAATTTAGCCACAAACATTTAATTTTACCAAGCTCAACTCATCTATAATCAACCCTCAATACCCTAAAGCATCAAAAACGACATCAAAGAAATACAAACATCCATGACCGAATGTCATCTTCATAACTTTACAAAAACATTTGCCATGAGCTAGCTTCTATACTTGATGGCCACTCCAAATATACAAAGATTTTCAATGATAGAGCATTAACATACCTTAATCCACTTAAAGGTGACCAAATGCCTTAACTTCAATTTCTTCTTTTCTTTCTTTAGGTACGGCAATGGAGGAAGAAAAAGATGAACCAACTTTGTTTTTATCACCCATTTCTTTTAATATAAGTTCATATTTCATATTATTTATTCATTTAACATTTAATTTATTAATATAAAAGGCATATATTTGTATCCCATGCTCCTTATTTTATCATACTTCCCATGAAACACTAACTTAACATGTTTATGACATGTTCTTGCCCATCACACTTGGTCTACCATACTTGTCATGGCCGGCCACTACTAATTAGGGAGGAAATTGACATGCAAGTCCCCCATTTTTATTTCATGCACTAATAGATCTTTATGCTTTGACCTATCACATTTCAAAATTTTCTCACATAAGTCCTATTAGATAAAATTCACTTACTATTAACAAAATTCAAACATGAAATTTTCACACATGCATATGTACATATAATGAGCATCAACTATGACGGTTAATTATCTTTATGACTCGGTTTAGTGGTCCCGAAACCACTTTCCGACTAGGGTCACTTTAGGGGTGTCACAACTCTTCCCCACTTAAGAAATTTTCGTCCCCGAAAATTTCTACCGTTGCATAGTTTAGGATAACGTCCTCTTATTGAATTATATCCACAAAGACATTAGCTCATTGATAGCAATTGTAATTCATTATTGATTTCGCATCGATCTATAAAATCATTTTCTTATCTTAAAACAAATACATAAACATTTCTACAAGTATGCACATATATCTCATTTTCTTGATTTCATAAGTAATAATCACTTAATTTAATTCACAAATGCATTTCAAACACATATTACGCACATATTAATATGTATAATTCACATCATCAACCCACATATTTGTAACCCACATTTTCATTCATGTATAAGCTGTAACCTGACCGAAAGTACACATATACTCAAACATCCCAATAAATATCCTTTATCACTCCATCATATCTCACTATTCAACTTAACCTATTTCCAACAGAAAATCAACTTCCACATACCTGAACATTGAGTTCATTTAGCACATTCAATCACCATTAACGATACCCGTATACAATCGATTTGGCATCAAGCCTCATATTGTATACCGGCATGGGATTTATTTTAGCACATAACCCATATATCCAAAATTATCAGCATTCATCACAAATTCTTACAGACTTTCAAATGTCGAACTTAATCGAAATAATTTCTTGAATATGATTAACAACAAAAAAATAGGGGTCATTTAGCAATAGCACATATGACTTCATATACCAAGCATTCCATAGACTAAATTTGTAACACATTTATAACATGAATTCATTTCTTAACAACATATCCACCATGTTTTTACTTTCATCTAATTTTCTCATACCTTCCGTACATACCTGTATCACTTATTCTGATCTTACTTAATTTATCATCTTAAATATACCTGTTGAATCATTCGAAATCATTACGGATACTCATTAAGCACATATAGCTCTTACAATGCCATATCCTAGATATGGTCTTACATATTCTCACATATCGAGCTGATGCCATGTCCCAGACATGGTCTTAACACTATCTCAAATCAATGCCTTCGTCCCAGACGAGGTCTTACATGAATTCCACTTCACACACTTAGTGCCCACTGATCGATCTCGCACTCATAGTGCTCGGTTAAAGGAATTCGCACACACACAGTGCCTCTAATCATTCACACACATAGTGCTCTTATTCATTCGTTATTACACATTGAAATGACTTAACCAAGTCTATAAACATCATGTATGTACACTTTTAAACATATCATCTCATTTAAATTTGAATTCGTATAGTAATGAACACTTAAACTTTGCTCAAATTACCGGCACGAAGCCTACTAGGCACGAAGGCCCGAATACACGTCACCAGCATGATTGCTCTTCGGAACCTAGCCCGGATATAACACCAGCACAAATGCTCTTCGGGGTTTAGCACGGATATATCACTAGCACGAATGCTCTTCGGAACTTAGTCCGGATACATCACTAGCACGAATGCTCTTCGAGACTTAGCCCGGATACATCACTAGCACGAATGCTCTTCGGGACTTAGCCCGGATACATCACTAGCATGAATGCTCTTCGGAACTTAGCCCGGATACATCACTAGCATGAATGCTCTTCGGAACTTAGTCCGGATACATCACTAGCACGAATGCTCTTCGGAACTTAGTCCGGATACATCACTAGCACGAATGCTCTTCGGAACTTAGTCCGGATACATCACTAGCACGAATGCTCTTCGAGATTTAGCCCGGACATTTCACTCTCAATTCTCATGTACATATACACATATAGCAATACACATTAGTATATCATTTACATTACTTGAATACAAACACAACATGCTTATCGACCATTCAACTTCTAGTTCCATAGCCACATACAAAAATCACATTTATAGTCATAACACTCTTTCAAAATTGCATCACTTATACCCTTATAATTCAATCCAAATCGAAATTCAAATACGAGTACATGATACGTACCTGATCAACTTAATAATTTAGGCATATCTAAGTGAAGTTATATCGCAAATTCTCATAGTCAGAAGCTTGCTACAGCTCGATCGGGATCAAGATTCATTGCAATACAGCAAACACATTTTAATAGCCAAAAATCATCACACTATCATTTTATCACTTTATGGCATGTATAAATAGACTCACGCGTGCTACGTTAGTCCTAGAATCGACTAAACCGTAGCTCTGATACCAATAAAATGTAACACCCCTATCCCGTGACCGTCGCCGGAATAGGTAAGGGGCATTACCGGGCTTGTAACTCATGTCAGAACCGTAAAATTTTGAACTTTTTCTTGAAATAAAGGTCATTCATTTAGATAAGTACTAAGCACGGCCAGGGATAAAATTTAAACTTCTCAAAGTAAACATTCAAAAGATGTCATTTTCGCATGGCTTATATACATTAACCAAAATATTCTTCCGCCACTAGTCTATTTTATACATGCCATAAGATAATCCAAAACATAGCAGTACCAAACAGTGGATAGTGATAGTGTGACTAATTGCTGGCGATCCCCGAGCCTGTAGCTTCGCAATGAGATCTATAAAACAGAGGAAACAGAGTAAACGGAGTAAGCATTACAATGCTTAGTAAGTTTTAAGCAGTGTCAACAGATAACAATCAAATTATAACATAGTTGTTCGTATTTTTATTTCACTCTTCCTTCGGGCATACCATCCCTTTACCGAATATGCACATCTCATCATATACAATAGGCAGATAAACTTTCACATAAAAGTGAGCTCATGTGACATAGATATATCGTATGATTTCACATAACCTCTCACACTGATCCGATGTCACATAATCATAGGAATAGTCTCATAGATTGCTCTCGTATGCATCACATAACTACCCTATGATTTAGTGCAAATCAAGCTCACATATAAACTTGGAGTACATACCTGTTTAACCTTTCGCATTGAATATATTTATAAGCAATTCTTATTACGAAGTCTTACCCGGACAAAATCCCCACACGTAGTCATCGGGTCTTTAGAGCTCGGATATAGTACGAGCACGAAGCTTACGGACATTAATCAGTGATAATATTCTCGCATAAAGCCTGCGGGGTTTTAACCCGGATATAGTACTGACACAAATGCCCTTCGGGACTTATCACATTTATACACTTTCACATCCATCACGTTGGCCACTCGGCCCTGTCACATATATACACTTCCACATTCATCACATCGGCCATTAGGCCTTATCACATATATACACTTCACATTCATCACATCGGCCATTAGGCCTTATCACATATATATACACTTTCACATTCATCACATCGGCCATTAGGCCTTATCACATATATACACTTTCACATTCATCACATCGGCCATTAGGCCTTATCACATATATATACACTTTCACATTCATCACATCGGCCATTAGGCCTTATCACATATATATACACTTTCACATTCATCACATCGGCCATTAGGCCTTATCACATATATATACACTTTCACATTCATCACATCGGCCATTAGGCCTTATCACATATATACACTTTCACATTCATCACATCGGCCATTAGGCCTTATCACATATATATACACTTTCACATTCATCACATCGGCCATTAGGCCTTATCACATATATATACACTTTCACATTCATCACATCGTCCATTAGGCCTTATCACATATATATACACTTTCACATTCATCACATCAGCTTTTAGGCCTTATCACATATATATACACTTTCACATTCATCACATCAGCCATTACGCCATACTATCATTTCATATTCGAATACTCATAAACTTACAATATCACGATTTAGAATTCAAGTATGGGTTTAATCAATAGCTTATGAGCAACTAAAACAAGTTTATCAAGGTTCACAACATAATCTCAAATTCAGCACAAGCTGTTTTTCCTGAGCAATAGTCACTAAATTATTTATAACTGGAGCTACAAAACTCCAAATCACTTTCCGTTAATTTTTCGTGAATATAGACTCGTATATCTTCCATCCATAAAATTTCCAGAATTTTAGGTTTGGCCAATCAATACCAGATTTTTCTTAAAATTTCCCCTGTTTCACTGTTTGACTAATCTGACCACTCTTCACTACGAATCAAATTTCTCATTTTACAGAATTCAAAATATGTTGTATTTGATTTCATTTGAAACTAGACTCATTAAGGAGTCTAAGCATATAAATTTTATCTTATAACCATTTTTGTACAATTTATAATGATTTTCTAAAAACATAACAGGGGATTTCGGAATCATTCTGACACCGTCTCACACAACTTTAAATATCTCATTATCGGAAATTCCTTTGCTTACATGGTTTCTTTTATAAGAAACTAGACTCATTAAGCTTTAATTACATATTTTATTCAGCCTTTAACTCAACTCCCACAATTTATGGTAAATTTTCCAAAACGCTACTGCTGCTGTCCCTTGCAGATTTATACAATTTACTCTGTAAAGTTCTCATTCACATATTTAAAACATAATATAATATATGCCGTTTTCCATATCATTCTTCATTATAACTAAACTTATATGCTAGAAACTTACCTTAAAAGTTGTCGACGACTATAATTCTACGGCTATTCGCTTAGTTTTGTCGTCCCTTTTTCCGACTTTTGTCCTTGATGCTCTTGAGCTAATGATTAACAAATTTACAAATTAAAAAAAATTCTACCATGACGATTATAGCCGAATAACATAGACTAAGAAATTAATGTACATATAAAACGTATACATATATAATTAGCTCAACCTTCAATAATTCAATTTGCTAATTAAAACATAGAAATTTATAACCAATTCAAAATTCCTTAACAATGGCCGAATATCAAAAGGGCTATCAAAGGACATCATCAACTAACTAACAAGCATCAATTGTAATTCAAAACTTAGGTTCACATTTGGCCCAAGCAAACTTCATTTCAATTATGCCACTCTTAAACTTATCCATAATACCCTAAGTTCATTTAGTAGCTAGGCAACAATTATACAAAAACAAAAAGCATTTAACAACAATGTACTTAACCAATTCCTTAAGCATACATTCGGCAATATACATATATATTAATGACTAAAACACTTAAGCCAATTCTAAATCATCCACAAATCTTCATGCTTACATGCCATAACCGTATGGTTCTTATCACACTTGGACCACAAAATGCATAAATTTCACAAATTCTAATTAATATCATAGGCTCAATTTCGGCTAACACTCATTTAAATACTTACAATTTAGCACTAATTTAGCATTTCAACATAGCCGATTGTCATTAAGCAATTTAGCCACAAACATTTAATTTTACCAAGCTCAACTCATCTATAATCAACCCTCAATACCCTAAAGCATCAAAAACGACATCAAAGAAATACAAACATTGTAACACCCCGAACCCGAGGCGTCGCTGGAGTCGAACACGAGGTGTTAACAGACTTCAACCCACTTAAAAAAAAAATTTCCAGACAAGCTGCCAGTCTGCGTACTAGTGGCTAAAAAAAATCATATCTCGAGTTCTGAAACTCGAAATCCAGTTCCGTAAATTTTCCCTGAAAATAGACCATATGCCCGTCTACACATTTTTTTCTAGAATTTTTGGTCGGACCAATTAGTACAGTTTATTAGTCAAAGTCTCCCATGTTACAGGGATCGACTACATTGACCTTTGTGCATTACGACTTGGATATCTCCCTGCACAGAGTTTCAACACTGATGCCGTTTGTTTCTATAGAAACTAGACTCAGAGAGGAATCTATACATATATGGTATGACTCCTAATTATCTCTGGTTGATTTATAATGAATTTCCAAAGTCGGAACAGGGAATCCAGAAACCGTTCTGGCCCTGTCTCACGAGAACCTGAATATCTCTTAACATACTGTCCATATGATCTTTTCGTTGCTTCTATATGAAAATAGACTCATCGAGCTTCGAATACATAATTTATTCATCAATTAATTCCACTCCTACTATTTTTTAGTGATTTTTCAATCTCATGTCACTGCTGCTGCCAGCATCTGTTACGAAAGTAACTAGGTCCATTTCATGCCTACTCCTTGATCCAACTCAATCGAACATTCATGCCATTTTCGCATGGCTTAAAGTTTACATAGTAAAGTTCAAACACAACATAATAGCCTATACATGCCGAAATATTCTCCTAAGCCGACTAAGAAGAAAGTACCAAAACTTGCTATCCGGTGTGATGACTTCGATGACGGCCCGACCACGCAAAAAGAGATGTGTCCAAGAAACCTAGAATAGGTGACAAGGAAACACCGAGTGAGTTTATAACTCAGTAAGTCATAAGCTATGCACTACCATCCATCAATAACATTATCACAAGAGAAAACAAAATGGAACGAGGCTAATTACTCCATCCATTCCGAACCATACCATAGTTCCTCCGACCTATCGGTTTAATTTCATACCAATTTATGCATTCACAATCCACATACTCATCAATAGGATATTCGAGGCATTTTCATAAATCATTTTATTTTCGTTACAAACATACAACTAAACGGCCTTTCACCCATTCTACGATAAATTTCATGTACGTGACTTCAAGTATATTTGCCACATAGGTTCAAACTTACCAAGCTCAACACCAAGTATAGACATAGCACCTATTAGCCATGAACTCAAGACACTTACCCGATCCGCTGTCCGTGATCGACTCAATAGCGTCGCACACTTAGTGTCCATAATGATTCAAGAATATATATTAAGTCCGCACACTCAGTGCTATATAATCAACTCGCACACTTAGTGCTACATAATCAAACTCGCACACTTAGTGCTACATAGTCAACTCGCACACTTAGTGCTACATAGTCAAACTCGCACACTTAGTGCTACATAGTCAACTCGCACACTTAGTGCTACATAGTCAAACTCGCACACTTAGTGCTACATAGTCAATTCGCACACTTAGTGCTACATAGTCAAACTCGCACACTTAGTGCTACATAGTCAATTCGCACACTTAGTGCTGCACAATTTAAACCCGCACACGTAGCGCCAATCTCGTGGTCATAAATGTTTATACTCGCACATTTAGTGCCGAGATCAACAACTCAATACATCTCACCTCTTTTCTTTTCATTCAACACTTTCATCATCACATACGTACATGCATATATATATTTATTCATTCCATTCAGCATCATTACATAAACGTTATGACCATTTGAATTAATACCAACTATATGCTTAATGACTTACCTCGTGTTGGGTAAGACGGTTCCAACTCGGCTACTCGATGACCTTTTCTTTGCCTTTGCTTGATTCACCTCCTTTAACTCCTTGAGCTTAATCAATAATTTAACTAGTTTAACCACCTTGCTAAATATTTACAATCCAATTTCACATGTATATGTATGTTAGTATATTCGGCTAATAACCTCATGCAACTACCATATCATCAAAAATCTAATCACACATGCACATGCATTAGGTAAGTTACCTTTGCTAATTTTAAACCCAACATCACACAAGCTCTCAAGTGATGGCCGAATGCTTCTTTTGTTACCCAACTAATCATTCGACAATTTCATCCCCTTTACCACCCTTTTATGCCTAATTATCTAAATCAAGATAAGATCATCAACATGCCTAACCATAGCCGAATGTGCAACATTAATCTATCACCTCTATCTCTTAAATACTATCAAGTTCATTTACTTCTAATTTCTTAAGTTCAACATCTTAATGCCCATTATAGCCACTCCCATAATCTAAATTTAAAAATCGGCAACACCCACATTTCAACTATCTTAGCCGAATACTCCTCAACACTTAGACTAAAGTATGCACATTAAACTTAATACAACTTTCATTATTCCTTTCACCCTCAAACATAATTTATAAATCTTGCACTTCCTTCCATGTTTCGGTCAATTATTCAAATTACCTCATAACATGAACATTCTTTTCAACTAATCTAGCATGACTCATTCGGCCTTAACAAAGAACCACTTTTCATACAAGGACAAAAATAAATCAAATGAACCTCCCATTTAAACCCCATTCTATCTTCTACTTACTCAATAATACATGTTTCTTAGTTCATATTCATCTATAACCATTTCAAATCACATACTACAAAACATCATCAATTTGGCATATAAGAACATAACCAAAGGTTTCTTGCAACACAACTCAAAAATCAACACATGGGTCATGTTATGAGCATCAAAACAACTCAACTTCACAAAAAAAAATGCCAAAAGAACCACATGATATCATACCTTAATCTATAAACTCACTTGGCCGAATGTCCTAGCTTCCATTTTTCTTTTCTTTTCCTTATGGTTTCGGCAAGATGATAGAAAAGATGATGGAACTTTGTTTTTATCACCACTTACTAATATAAATTTATTATACATAATTCCCACCAAATATAAAAAAATGAAGACAAGGGAACACCATAATGCATGCGTATGTTGGCCGGCCATTCACATTCAAAAATGGTCTATTTGACATGCAAGTCCACTCTTTTTGGTACATGCACTAATAGACCATTTTAAATTGGACTATCATATTTTCACCATGTCTCAAATCGATCCCTATTAACAATTTCTCATGCAATTGGTAAAATTAGGGAATGAAACTTCCACATACTCATGTTCACACATAATAAGCATAGAATATAGCAATTAATTATTTTACGACTCGGTCTTGTGGTCCCGAAACCACTTTCTGACTAGGGTCACATTAGGGCTGTCACAAACATCCATGACCGAATGTCATCTTCATAACTTTACAAAAACATTTGCCATGAGCTAGCTTCTATACTTGATGGCCACTCCAAATATACAAAGATTTTCAATGATAGAGCATTAACATACCTTAATCCACTTAAAGGTGACCAAATGCCTTAACTTCAATTTCTTCTTTTCTTTCTTTAGGTACGGCAATGGAGGAAGAAAAAGATGAACCAACTTTGTTTTTATCACCCATTTCTTTTAATATTAGTTCATATTTCATATTATTTATTCATTTAACATTTAATTTATTAATATAAAAGGCATATATTTTGTATCCCATGCTCCTTATTTTATCATACTTCCCATGAAACACTAACTTAACATATTTATGACATGTTCTTGCGCATCACACTTGGTCTACCATACTTGTCATGGCTGGCCACTACTAATTAGGGGGGAAATTGACATTCAAGTCCCCCCTTTTTATTTCATGCACTAATAGATCTTTATGCTTTGACCTATCACATTTCAAAATTTTCTCACATAAGTCCTATTTGATAAAATTCACTTACTATTAACAAAATTCAAACATGAAATTTTCACACATGCATATGTACATATAATGAGCATCAACTATGACGGTTAATTATCTTTATGACTCGGCTTAGTGGTCCCGAAACCACTTTCTGACTAGGGTCACTTTAGGGGTGTCACAGTAACACCCTTAACCCGTATCCGTCGCTGAAATAGGGTTACGAGGCATTACCAATAAAATCACAACATACAACATACATTTCTCAAACATAAATCTATTATAAGTTAAATAGCAATCAAACATAATTATATTGTCCCTTATAAGGCTCTATGAGACCTTAAAACATGCTTGAAAGAGGTTTGGGACTAAAGAAATAACATTTGAAAACTTTGGGAAACTTATAAAATTTTCATGCATACAGGGATCACACGCCCGTGTGAACAAGCAGTTTGCCTCACACGGCCACCAAACACGCCCGTGTCACAAGCCGTGTGAAAACAGGGCATACATACTAACTTGTATCACACGGCTGGAGACATGCCTATGTGCCTTGGCTGTATGAAATCTGAAAGGTATACTAACTTGGGTTACACGGCCGGCCACACACCCATGTGCCAGCCCGTGTGTCACACACGGCCAGTAGAAACGTCTGTGTCTCTAAGCCGTGTAACTCTCTCACTTGTTTAATTAAGTTATAGCAGACATACAGTCAAGTCACACGCCCGTGTGTTCAACCGTGTGGGGTGCAAATAGGCTTGGTTTAATCCACATCTCTCATCCACTTCAAGCATACCTAAACCACAACATTTCATACCATTTCAATACACTTATAGGCAACCAAAACATGCTAATTCATATACAAATCATGTCATTTCATCTTCAACCATTTCACTACTCAAATTATAACCATAAACATACCAAAACAATATGTCATTACTAACCATTTCACCTATCTCCCCTATGTATTTTTCTCATCATTTTATCAACTAATTCATGCCATAAAATATACCAATTCATCATCCCTATATCATACCAAATCAACCATGATATGTTATTGGTAATTAATCAAGACAATTAACCACTTAGCCATCACAACAACCATACCAAACATCTCAAAACACAAGGCCATATATACATCACATATCATTTACCAAATTCATAAATTAGGCCAACCCAAATGGCCAAATACACACCCAAATTTACATTATTTATGAGCCAAATCTCATGACTAATATCATATCTCAAAACACATCATCATATCACTAGTCTATACATGCCATATATCATATTTACAAAGCATCAAAAGTACCAACAAGTTGATCGATAGTGTGACGATGATCCTGATGATCCCCGAGTCCGAGCTAGCTTTGATTATCTATAAAATAGGGAAAAAACACACAAAGTAAGCTTTAAAAGCTTAGTAGGCCATAATATACAAATAAAATTACCACATGAATCAACATCATTTTCATATATAGGAAAACTATGAGTAAACACATATAAGCTCACAAACCTTTCTCAATGTATACATATTCAATACCATAAATGAATTCATCAAATACTTCCCTTTTCAATACTTGTATGGATCTCATACGTACCTGAGTCACTTAAATCATTCACACATTCTTCCTCAACTTGACTTTTGCTCGTTGAACCTTTTGGAATTGTTAAGGATACTCGGAAATCACATATAGCTCGTACAATGCCATATCCCATATATGGTCTTACATGTTATCACATATCGATGCCGATAGCCCAGCTATGGTCTTACACGAAATTAATTAACGATGCCAATGTCCCAGACATGGTCTTACACGTAATGACATAATGATGCTAATGTCCCAGACATGGTCTTACACATAATCACATCTCGTTAATCCTAATGTCATGACAATCGTATCCTATACTATTCTTAAGGCATGTACGAGACTTTCTTATATTGTAACCCTGTCGATTCTTACTCATATTTGATCATTCAACATTCATAGCAATTCAATGACAATTAAACATATATAATTTAATTTAAAGACATTTATTTGCATATGAACTTACCTTATATTTGGGATAAACGGACTGGATCGACTATTCAATAACCTTTGATTTTCCCCAATCTAATTCTGATTTCTTTTGTTCTTGATCTATATACATTAAAAATTAACTTATTTATTTATCAAATCATTCAATTCAATCCACAAACACATATTTGAGCATTTTTATACTTTATCCCCTAAAGTTCCACATTTTTACAATTTAGTCATTATTTCACAAAAATACAAATTCAAGCAATTTAATCCAATTTCACCGTAGTCAAATTTCACTAGTGTCCCTAGTAGCCCACATATTTCATTTATTTCAAATTTCAACCCCTTAATTTACACATTTCACAATTAAATCCCTAAAATGCATTTTTAGCTAAAATAACTTAACAGAACTTGTGTAACTATCAACAAATATTCATTTTTCATCATCAAACATTCAAAAGCTCAAGTAGCCATCAATGGCACTTCATGAAATCATGAAAAAAATTTAAAAATTAAGGCATGGGCAAGCTAGAATACAAAGCAACGATCTCAAAAATGTAGAAATTATTAAAAACCGAGCTCAAAACACTTACCTATTGAAGCACACAAGTGTCGAACCCTATGTGAAAAAATATGGCTTCCTTTCTTCTTCTAATTTCGGCTAAGAAGCTAAATGCCACCAAATTTGCCTTTTGTTTTATTTAATATTAACATTTATAATTAATTTACCTTTTTAACCTTATTAATATACATATAAAATCACTTAATGGTTGTTGAAAATTGTCCACTACCATTTAAAATGGTCTAATTACCATTTAAGGACATCATATTTAAAAGCTAAGGCCAATTGACACCTTTAACTAATAGCATGCAACTTTTGCATTTTACGCAGTTTAGTCCTTTTTATCAAATTAAGCATTCAAACACTAAAATTATTTCACGAGACTTTCACGCATATAAATTCACATGCTATAAACACCAAAAGTAATATTAAAATAATTTTTTGACATCGAATTTGTGGTTCCAAAACCACTGTTTTGATTTAGCTAAAACTAGGCTATTACATCAGCCACTGGTAGGACATTCAAGATCGACACCCAGAACATGAAAACCCTAAAGACATGTCATTTGTATCCTACGAATTCCTAAGGTTCAACAGGGACTCGATAATAGCCAGGGCATTGTTGGATATTCATCATTCGATTACATGATAACTAACAAACTAACATATAAGTGAAAATAGCATTAAAATGATATTTATTCATACGAACTTACCTCAACTACTAGAGTGTAGGAACGAAATCGACTAATCCGAAGCTTTAGCTTTTCCCCGATCTAAATTTGTACCAGGTCTACCTTGATCTAAATAGACAAATTCAATCCATTTAATACTTATATAATTCAATTCAGTCTGTATTTCATATTTTTTCAAAATTATAATTTTGCCCCTAATACTTTAACTTTTTCACAATTTATTCTTTAAGTTCATAAATTGAAATCTAAGCATTTTCATCCTTTTCTCAAGCTAGCTGATTTCTCTAGGGACCTATATCAATCCATACAAATCATCATTTCACAATTTTACCATTTACTTTTTCTATTTTTACAAATAAGTCCCTAAATGACAATTTCATCAAAAAATGCTTTACAAAACTTGTTTATTTATCAACAAGGGCTCATAATCTTCCATAAAACATCAAGAATCATGTAAGAACATTCATTAAAAACCCTAAATCTTTAACAATTTTGTAAATTGACCCCCGAGCTAGCTAGATTAAGCTACAACAATCCTGAAAACATAAAAATCATTAAAAACGAGCTCAAGAATCACTTACATGCTAAGAAAAAGCTTGACCGAATGAAGAACCCTAAAAATGGTCTCTTCTCCCTTCAATGTAGGTGGCAAAAGATGAATGAAAATGGGAAAATGTTTTGTTTTCTTTAATTTACCTTTATTTACTCAATTACCTTTTTAACCTTTAAAAACATTCAAAATTTCAATAAAACATTGCAATGAATGTCCATTAACTATATAAATGATCTAATTACCATATAAGTCCGCTTACTTTAAAGTTCCATAGCCATTTGGCCCTTTTTACTAATAGAACTCTACTTTTGCACCTTTTACGATTTAGTTCTTTTCACTTAATGAAGCATGCAAATGTCAAAATTTCTTAACAAAATTTTAATACTACCATACTAAAATTCCATAAACATTAAAATAATAAAATAATAATAATAATTTGCTCACCGAATTTGTGGTCCCGAAACCACTATTCTGATTTCACTGAAAGCGGGTTGTTACATCTAGTACCCAAAAAGTAGAAGTTGATAAATTAATATCAATGACGTAAATACCTGAAGTGGATGATCCGCCTCCTTTTGCCTTCTTGACCTCTTCAAGATAGATAGGGCAGTTCCTCTTCCAATGACTGGTCTCACCGCAATGAAAACATTTTCCTTCCTTAGCAACTCCTCCTTTAGGTTTCAATGCAGCCTTTCCTTTGTTGGGTTTGGCCTTGCCATTGTGCTTAGGCTTTGCCTTAGGCTTAGGCTTTCCTTTGCCCTTATTCTTGTAAACCATTAAAATGAGCTTAAGTCCAGCCTATTTCATATTACATTCAATAGCTCGCAACATGCTGAGTAATTGTGGCAAAGTCTTATTAATCTTATTCATTTTGAAATTAAGGACAAATTGGCTAAAACTATCCGGAAACAATTGCAAAATAACATTGGTTGTTAATTCCTCACTTAGAGAGAATCCAATTTTTTCAAGGCTTTTTATATAGCCTATCATTTTGAGAATGTGAGTTCCCAAAGGAGTTACTTTCACCATTTTGCATCAAAACAGAGCCTTAGAGGTCTCATACCTCTTTTGACGTGCTTGCCCCACATATAATTCCTTGAGGTGCTGGATTATATCATAAGAAACCATATCATCATGTTGCTTTTGAAGCTCAGGAGCCATAGTAGCGAGCATTAGACATCCTATGTCTACCATGTCATCAAGGTGCTTATTATAAGCATCCTTTTCAGCTCTAAAGGCATTAGTTGTTGGTTCATTAGGAGTGCGTTCTTTAATGACATACAATTTACGTTCTTGCCTGAGGATAATCCTCAAGTTACGAAACCAGTCAAGAAAGTTTAAGCCATTCAACTTGTCCTTCTTAAGGACTGATTGTAGTGATAATGAGTTTTTTTTTTGTTTGCCATAATAAATCTACAAGAGTGAAATATGTGCATGAGTAAATTTACCAAGTTTATTATAACCATTAAAAGGACTTTATTAAATGATGCTCCCACTATTTTATTCAAAACAATTTATAATAAATCTACAAGAGTGAAATATGTGCATGAGTAAATTTACCAAGTTTATTATAACCATATCCTCATGTATTAATTTTGGAAAATCCTTTATCTAGAGTTCTTCTAGTGGGCTCTCAAGATTATGGTTATTTAAGTAAGCAACACTTGCTAATTACATCATATGTAACTCCTTATGTAACATCCTGAATTAGGGCCTAGTCGGAATAGTGGTTTCGAGACCACAAATTTGAAGATAGAAATAATCATTTTATGATTCTTATGAGGTTTATGTTATGAAAGCATGCTTGTGTGAAAGTTTTATGAAGAAATTCTATGCATAAAATGTCTAATTGCATTTTAGGGACAAAATTAAATAAAGTCCAAAACTTGCATTCTAGAAGCTTTAAGCATGAAATTGCATTAGATATTGAATTAGAGGGTCCTAATTAGCAATTTGACCAATTTCTATAATTTTGGACAAAATGGACATGCATAGGAAAAGTGTGGAAGAGAAACCCTAAAGGCATTTTGGTCATTTGGTAATTAAAAGAATAAAAAGGGAAAAATAAGTCAAAATTGGTGTCCATCTACTTCCTTCATTGCCAAAAATTGCAAGACACCATAGCTAGACACCAT
This sequence comes from Gossypium hirsutum, assembly GCF_007990345.1. NCBI lineage: Eukaryota > Viridiplantae > Streptophyta > Magnoliopsida > Malvales > Malvaceae > Gossypium > Gossypium hirsutum. The sequence goes on along the minus strand of NC_053429.1, from coordinate 69,410,774 downwards.
AGCTAGGGTTTGTTCAACATTTTCAAGCTTGATTGTAAGCGCATCCTAGCCCCATTTTTAATGTTCTTTGCATTTTTAAAGTCTTTGAAGCATGATCTACCCATTTCTAGCTATATTTTAAGCTAGGGTTCATGTATAAAATTTGACCCATGTGTGAAATGTATGTATTTTGATGATTAATGGAGGAATATGAAAGTTTGAGGCATGATAAACATCTTTTACTAGGTGATTTTTAGTGAAAACACCTAAACAAGGGACTTGTTTGTAAAAGAGAATAGTAATAATATGAAATAAAAGAAAATATGAGCTGATATAAGCATAGTAAAGGTTCGGCGAGGCTTGGGTAACCAAGAAAACGCATGCATTTCATTTTACGATCCTAGGGACGAAATCATAAATATGTGAAAGTTTAGGGGTCAAAATGTAAATTTGCAAAAGTATGAATTATGGATCCATTTGAATAATGTGAATAATAAATAAGTTAAATTTGGCATTATAGATCAAGAAAAATGTGAACTGGGACTTGATCGAGGAAAGAATAAAGTCCACGGCGATTAAGCTTGATTATCATCATTTTGTATCGAGGTAAGTACATATGCAAATAATGTGGTGTTGTAGTATGTTATAATGTTTTAATATATACTGTAATAAATGTTTTATTGTAATGATGAACTTTATGCTTGCTGATTGTTATGGAAGTATGAATGTTATTATGGTCGTTATATACGACGTTACGAGCAAGTACGATGGCGATGCTATGTGCAATGAGAAAAACCCCGTTTGAACCTTAGGAATAGTGTAGAATACAACTGACATGTCACTACGAACTAAAACATCTGAGCTCGTTGAGTGGTCCGGGTTCGTGAGATATATGGCATCCGAGCTCGTTGAGAGGTCCGAGTTCATTATGGATGTGTTACATGTTATGTGGTAGCTTCGGGTAGTTGTATATGTGGCACTTATGTGCAAGGTTTCTGCGTATCCAATAGTATTCTGAGAGTTCAACAAGTAATGTAATGAATGTAATGAGAGTTCCGAGAAGGATATATGAAAGAGGTATGGTTATGGATACTTTACGATGAGTACAGGTATGTATGCTAAACTTATGAGTAATGCCTTAATAAAGATCGATTTACAATGAGCGTGTATATATATATGTCCTTATGATGAGTAAGCAAGAAGGTTTGAACGATGAATAATCTTTATCTATATGTTTCTATGTTTTTACATGTTAATTCCTTACTACCATTTCATATTATTTGTATATGGACTTACTAAACGTTAATGCTTACTCCCCTCTCTTTCCATCCTTTGTAGTTCTGCCAAGCTAGCTAGGGGATCGAAAGCTGTCAGAGTAGTAGATCACACTATCAAAAGACTATTGGGTATAGTGAAATTATTGTTTTAAGTATGACATGTTTAGGAAACTTGGTCATTTTGTGGTATGTCTCATGCTATTTGGCCAAATTGTGAAGGCCAATGATAAAGATGATTCATTTTGTAATAGCCATGTGATATGGCTCATATTTGATCATTGGGTTGTAATCTAATTACCCATGTATGCATGTGCTAGTGTCTTGATGGTAGGATATGTTATTGCTTAGTGAGTGCAGGATAATGATGTAATATGTTGTTGATCGATGAATGTATGATAAAGCATGAATTGGGTGCTAAAGGATAAGGGATGACCTAATGGCTTAAAATGACTATAAGTATGAATGCGTAATTTGAATTCATGTTAATAAGTTTAATAATGCATGAAATTGGTGTGGAATGCCTCTAAATAGTGTAACAAATGAATGTGCAATAGGATGACTTTATGAAGATGTGAGAGTGCCATGGTGTGGAATATTTGAGTGCTTGAATATGTCAGGTTGTAAGTTATAAAGTATGTTTAAATTTATGAGTGACTATGGGTGACTATTGCCTTGGAAAATAGCCTTTAAATGGTCCACACGGGTAGACACACGGGTGTGTGTCTAGACCGTGTGTGACACACGGCCTGTCCTATGGGCGTGTTGAATGACCATGTGTCCCTTGCACCTAAAATTCCTAAGTTAGTATGCATGGTAGTAAACACACGGGTAGACACACGACCGTGTGTCTCAACTGTGTGGAGGACACGGCCTAGCGCACGGGCGTGTGCCATGGCCGTGTGCCCTAAATGAGTGATGACGTCATAAACAGAATGTCCAGGTTTTTGGACACGGGAGATGACACGAGCTTGTCCAGGCCATTAAGGGACACTGGCCAGGGACACGGGTGTGTACTCGATCGTGTGAAAACCCCTGTAGGTTAAAAATGAAAAATAAATTTTAGTAATTCCACACGGGTATGGGACACGGGCTTGTGCATTGCCTCTATACGGGCGTGTGAGGTTTAAACCTAGAAAATTTCTTAGAATTTTCTTAAGTTCTCGATTTAGTTCCGAATTTCTTTTGATATATGTTTTGGATCTCGTAGGTCCATAATAAGGATAATATGATCTTTTTTTATCATTTTTAATTTTGAATGAAATTTTATGACCCGTATTTTTCAGAAATGCCCTGTTTATGTACGGTAATGCCTCGTACCTTGTCTCGATCTTGGGCCTGGGTAAGGGGTGTTACATTTAGTGGTATCAGAGCTATGTTTTAGTCGATTCTTGGACTAACCTAGTGTATTTGAGTCTAGCTATACACGCCATACATATATATAAGTAATGATAGTGTTATGACTCTCGACAATATTAAAATGTGTTTTCATATAGCAAATGGATCCCGACAGAGCAGTGGCAGATGACATAGAAAGTAATGCGCCTGCTCTAGTTGAAAGAGCAGTGCCATCTATAAAGTAGACTCGAAACTGTCAATAGAGGAGAATGAGGTAGAAAGGCCTTTCTTCACATGATGAATGCATGGTATATGGAGTTCGTTCGAACGAACCCAAATGCTCAACCTCCCCCACCTCCCCCAAATCCACAACCCGCACCTGTGATGCCTCAACATATGGATTTCATGAGATTTACTAGAACACCTATTGATAGAATTCAGAAACAAGTTACCGACGAATTTAGGGCATTTGCCAATGATGACCCTGAAAGAGCTGAGTTCTGGTTAGAGAACTCGATACGGGTATTCGAGGAATTATCATGTACACCCAAAGAATGCTTGAAATGTGCCATATCCCTGTTGAGAGATGTGATGTATCACTGGTGGAGAACGCTAATCTCTGTAGTACCACTAGAGAGGGTTACTTAGGAATTCTTCCAAGAGGTATTTCGAAAGAAATACATTAGTGAAAGATTCATCGAACAGAAGTGTAAGGAATTCCTGGAATTGAAACAGGGTCGTATGATAGTTAGTGAATATGAGAGAGAATTCGTTAGACTCAGCAAATATGCTCGAGAATGCATACCCTCCGAGGCTATGATGTGCAGAAGATTTGAAGATGGTCTCAATGAGGATATTAAGACATTAGTGGGTATTCTTGAGTTGAAAGAATTTGTGGTACTTGTTGAACGGGCTTGTAAAGCAAAGACTTGGTTAATGAAAGGAAGAATGCCAAGTCTGATGCAAGAGATACAAGAAAGAGGTACATGAGTAAGTCATTGCCATCTCAATCTAAGAAATCTAGAGAGATGTATTCTCGTTCACATGTGTCAGTTGGACATTCATACGAGAATCGTAGAAAGTAGAATTTGAGTTTTAGATCTCAGGCTACGTCTGCAGCAAGCGTGGGTAACACTAAACCTTCTAAGGCTGAATGCCTGTAATGTGGTAGACGTCATTCTAGAAACTGTAGAGTGAGTGAAGGATATTATTTTAAATGTGGTTCTCTAGACCACTTTATTAAGGACTATCCTGAGATGATGGAAAAAAAAAGATTTCAGAGTCCAAGACCGAGTGGCGCAGCTTCTAGGGGAAGACCCTTGAGAAATGCTGGGAATGGGTCCTGTAGTAAGAATGTGATGCGAGACACAGCAGTAAGGTCAGAAGCTAGGGCTCCGACTACAGCCTATGACATACGTGCACGCGAAGACGCAACTTCTCCTGATGTGATCACTGATAAATTTTCTCTCTATGATACTAATGTTATTGCTTTGATAGACCCTGGCTCGATCATTCGTATGTGTGTATGAAATTGGCATCTAGTTTGAATATTCCTGTCCAGTCTACAGAATTTGTAATTAAGGAGTCTAACCTGTTAGAAAAGCATGTGATAGTTGATAAAGTATGTAAGAAATGTCCATTAATGGTTAAAGGTCATTGTTTTCTGGTCGACTTGATGTTGTTGCCATTTGACGAATTTGATGTCATACTGGGTATGGATTGGTTCACACTACATAAGGCTATAGTGAATTGTAGACAGAAAGTTCCAGAATTGAAATGTGAAAACGGTGAAATTCTTTGGGTTGAATCAGATGATGCAGAGAAGTCGTCAATGATGGTTTCTTCGATGGTTGCTCAGAGATATATGAGAAAAGGGTATGAAGCTTATTTGGCATATATATTGAATACAAAGGAATCTGAATGGAAAATCGAATTAGTGCCGATTGTGTGCGAGTATGTGGACGTATTTCTAGAGGAATTACCGGGTTTACCCTCAGTTAGAGAAGTTGAATTCAGTATTGAACTAATGCTAGGGACGGCACCCATCTCTATTGCCCCATATAGAATGGCCCCGACTGAACTGAAAGAATTGAAGTCACAGTTGCAAGAGCTAACCGACAAAGGTTTCGCGAGACCAAGTTTTTCACCGTGGGGTGCTCCTGTAATGTTCGTGAAAAAAGAAGGACGGCTCTATGAGATTATGCATTGATTATCGGCAACTCAATAAGGTGAAAATAAAAAATAAGTATCCTCTTCCGAGGATTGATGACTTGTTTGATCAGCTGAAGGGAGCGACGTGGTTCTCTAAGATAGACTTGAGGTCTGGATACTACCAGTTATGAGTGAAAGAGTCTGATGTGCCTAAGACTGCCTTTAAAACGAGGTATGGCCATTATGAGTTTCTTTTTATGCCATTTGGTCTAACGAATGCTCCTGCCGTGTTTATGGATTTAATGAACTAGATTTTTCAGCCATATTTAGATAAGTTTGTTGTGGTGTTTATCGATGGTATTCTGATTTTTTCTAGAGATGAGCAGAGCATGCCGAGCATTTGAGAACTATTTTACAGAATTTGAGGGACAAGCAGTTATATGCCAAGTTTAGTAAAAGCGAGTTTTGGCTTTGAAAGGTTGGATTTTTGGGACACATTGTTTCAAGAGATGGTGTACGAGTTGATCCCAGTAACATTTTTGCTATTGTCGAATGGAAGCCGCAAGGAATGTAACCAAAGTTAGGAGCTTTTTGGGTTTAGCCAGTTATTACAGACAGTTTGTGAAAGGATATTTGATGATAGCCACCCTAATGACGAGGTTGTTGCAAAAAGATGTTAAGTTCGAATGGACAGAGAAGTGCCAACAGAGTTTTGAGAAACTAAAAGCGTTGTTAACCGATGCACCAGTGTTAGTACAACCGGAATCAGAGAAAGAATTCATGATTTATAGTGATGCATCCTTAATGGACTAGTTTATGTCCTTATGCAAGAAGGTAAGGTAATAGCTTATGCTTCGAGGCAACTGAAGCACCATGAGAAGAACTATCTTACGCATGATTTAGAATTACTCGCTATTGTATTTGCTTTGAAGATTTGGTGACATTACCTATTCAGGGAGAAATGCCATGTCTATTCAGACCATAAAAGCCTATGATTCAAAAGGACTTGAACTTGAGGCAACGAAGGTGGTTTGAATTGTTACAATATTATGAGCTTCTGATAGATTATCACCTCAGTAAGGCAAATGTGGTTGCCGATGCCTTGAGCAGCAAGTCACTATTTACTTTGAGAGCTATGAACGCACGACCAGCCCTATCCCATGATGGCGCTATTTTAACAGAGTTAAAAGCTAGACTGACTTTTCTTCAACAAATTTGTGATGCTCAAGAAGCTGATAAGGAGTTACAAGCTAAGAAAGCTCAGTGTGAGTCAAACAGTGAATCAGATTTCCAGAGAGGTCCTGATGGCTGTCTGAGGTTCTGTGGAAGGCTTTGTGTCTCGAAGAATGCTGAGTTGGTTCAGGATATTTTGCATGAGGCTCATAACAGAGGTATGTCAGTTCACCCAAGTAGCACAAAGATGTACAATGATTTAAAGAAAATTTATTGGTGGAATGGCATGAAAAGAGATATATCCAAATTTGTATCAAGATGCTTGATTTGCCAACAAGGCCAAACACCAGGTACCTTCTGGTTTACTTCAGCCTATCTTAGTTCCCAAATGGAAATAGGTCAGCATTAGTATGGACTTTGTGAGAGGCTTGCCGTTGACACCAAGAAAGAAAGATGTCGTATAGGTAGTGGTTGACAGATTAACTAAGTCAGCTCATTTTATACCAATACGCATTGATTATTCACTTCATAAGTTAGCCGAGCTATACATTTCTGAGATTGTGAGACTTCATGGAGTACCTTTATCGATTATTTCGAATAGGGATCCAAGGTTCACTTCGCTGTTTTGGAAGAAGTTACAAGAAGCTTTGGGTACAAAGCTGAATTTTAGTACCGCTTTTCATCCATAGACTGATGGACAATCTGAGAGAATAATTCAGACACTTGAGGATATGCTTAGATGTTGTGTTCTTGAATTTCAAGGTAGTTGGGAAAAGTACGTACCTTTGGTTGAATTTGCCTATAACAATAACTATCAGACGAGTTTGAAGATGGCACCTTATGAAGAATTGTATGGACTTAAATGTCATACATCGTTGTATTGGACAAAGCTTAAGGAGAATAAGATTCATGGGATAGATTTGATTAAGGAAACCAAGGAAAACTGAAAGTAATTTTTGATTATTTGAAAGCGGCGTCGAATAGACAAAAGTCGTATGTAGATTTGAAAAGGAAAGAAATTGAGTATCAAGTTCGTGATAAGGTATTCTTGAAAGTATCCCCAAAATTTTAATGTTTGGGTAGTCAATTAAATGAAAATGACTAAATTGGAAAAGGTGTAAAAGTTGTTAAAATGATTAAATAGCTTAATTGTCTAATGAGAAAGGGTTTAAAAGGCAATTAGACCCAAAATTTATTTGGGCTGGACGGCAAGGGCATGAAATCAATAGGAAAATTGATTATTTAAGGGCAAAATTAGAATATTGCATAATTAACTAAATAAAGATAGGACTTAATAGGAAATATCTAGTTTTCTCTTCATTTTTCTTCATTTTCATCAGCCAAAACGCCATAGGAGGGGTTCTTTAAGCTGGTATTTCATAACTTTTGCACCAAATCCAGAAGATTCAAATCCAAAGCTAGATCGAGGAAAGGAAAAAGTTCAGGATTAGTAGATTTTTGTGTATGAAAAAGTATCGAGGCAAGTTCATGTAACTTGAACTATATTCTTAAATGCTTGAAATGTATGTTATTGATGTGAATATGATTTGAATGTTCATTGTATGAAAATTGATGAAACATTGATATATTTGATAAAAGGGGAAGAAATCTCGGTTGAATAAAAGGAAAATTTGATGGATCTTTAAAAAGGAATTGACAGTAAAAAGGATCTAGCCCGGACGGGTGATCCTATCTTGATATAGCCCTTCTGAAGAATATGTGTAAAATGGATTTAGCCAAGACGGGTAATCTGAATTAAGGTCTGAATTTAGCCTGGACTAGTAATTCAGATCCAAGCTCATTAGAGTAATTGTCGTTGCAGGGGATTTAGCCTAGACTGGTAATCCCGACAATACTCAATGAGTTTATATTATAGGGGATTTAGCCTGGACTAGTAATCCCGCTGTAATGATGAGGTTCGCAGAAGTGTGCACTCTGAAATGGAAATGTGTGCACATGAATATGAATTGATGGATTCAGAAATGTACACTAAAATGTACTTCAAAAATCCATTGAAATTCCAAGAAATTCAACAAGATAAATATGGAAAAATAACAAGGGAATGGAAATCATAGTATTGATGAACTCATCAATCATGGTATATATTATTGATACATGGAAATTATTGGACTAACTTGAATGTTGAGTTTGTGCATGTTAGGGTAATAATGCATTGAATGGATATTTGAATGTTTATTGCATTTTATTGAAAATATTAGGTAAGTATAATTCTTGTTACATGAGCTTACTAAGCACAAAGTGCCTACCCTATTTCTTCTTTTTCCTATTTTGTAGTGTTAAGAGCTCGGAGGTCGGATTTGGTTGGAGACACATCACACTATCAACTTCAAGATTTCGGTATATCAAGAAACTTTATTTTGGAAATCAATGGCATGTATAAGCTAATAAAGTAAATGTTAATGTGAAATGAATGTAAGGTCAGCCATTGGCATGGCTAACAAATCTTGGTTTTGGTATGTGATGAGGTTATCTTATAAAAATGCATGAATCTATCTTGAAAATATGTTGAATTGTATTGGTTGATATGGATTGGTCTCGGTTTAAAATTGCAGGGAAGGTTAGATATCTATAAAGAGGCTATATTAAGTAAAAATAATAATAATTCGTAAACTCCAATAATGCTTCATACCCTATTCTGGCAACGAATACGGGTCAGGGGTATTACAGTCAACTCATAATCAGGGGTACCCATTAGGGTACATAATCAGGGAGCACACTCTCGAACCATATATCCGGATGCTCAGATGAGACATGTAATAGACACTTATCGAAACTAAATAGGAAACTCATAAGAGTTTAAATCAAGGAGCTTATAGAGCTTATCAGGTAACTCTGGAGAGTTATTATCAAGGAGCACCGGATAAGGTAACAGGGAGTTCAAGCAAGGCATGTCAGGAAGCTCATAAGAGCCTATATCATGATGCTTACATAGAGTTGCGTTTGTGTCCGCATAATATGCTGGATCACAACTGACCAAATCATGTAACAGGATGCTCACATAGAGCTGCAGCAGTGTGCAACACATGCAGAATCACTACCGATCAAGACGCTCGCAAGAACTATTTAACAGGATACTTGAGAGGGCTATAACAGGATTGCTCGTCCGAGCTATATTTTGTATGCAACATATGCAGGACAATGTTCAATACAAGAAATCACATATATCCATCGAATTTCATCATTCAAACGGAACTTAAAATTTTCTGATCTTGATTGAATATGTGATTATTTCATTTATTTATAACATTTGTATAATTCATACAATCACATACCACATTCAATTCAAGCATGGAAAATAAACAAAATTTAGTTACACGAACTTACCTCGATACTTGTTTGTATTTAAAAGTCTACTAATCTGTCACTTTTTCTTTCCCTCGATCTAGCTTCGAATTTGAGTTATCCAGATCTATATAAATGAATTTAATGATCAATTTAATCCATATCATACTCAATTGGATTCAATTTACACCCTTGGCAAAATTACCATTTTGCCACTAAACTTTTCATAAATTCTAATTTCGTTCTTAGGCTCGAAAAATCAAATTCATGCAATTTAATCCTTATTCCAAGCCTAACTGAAATTTTCATATAACATTTACAGCACTTGTATTTCACAAAATTTAGAATTTTTCCATGGGTTTTACCACTTTTCAATTTAGTCACTAAATCATGATTTCATCAAAATTTGTTTTGTAAAAGTTGTTTATCTATCACAACATTTTCTACCATAAATTTCAAATTTTCAGCATATTCATCCATGGAAAAATTTCTATACTTTGATTTCTTTTCAAATTAATCCCCAAAATAGATAAATTAAACTATTCCGATCTCAAAAATATAAAAATTACTAAAAATGGGACAAGAAAACATACCTAATTAAGCTTGATTAGTTTCCTTTCTCTCTCCTAGGGTTTCTAAGAAAATTTTGGGGAAGATGATGAAAAATAAGATGATATTTTCTATTATCATCTTTTAATTATTTTGATTTCCAATTTAGTCCTTAGTCTTTTCTAATTTTTCCATGGATAAATCACCAAAAATATCTACTAACTTTTATTTAATGGTCTAATTACCATATAAGGACTTCTTATTTTGAATTCCATACCTATTTGATCCTTCTAGCTACTAGAATTCAACTTTTTCATTTTATGCAATTTCGTCCTTTCCATAATTAAGCACATAATCAATAAAATTTTCTTATCAGAATTTTTATTTAACAATTTTATCATAATACGGACCATGCAATATTATTAAAATAAATTTTATTTCTGGCTCGAATTTGTGGTCCCAAAACCACTTTTTCGATTTCACTGAAATTGAGTTGTTACAACTCTCCCCCTTTAAGAATTTTTGTCCTCAAAAATTTTACCAGTATGGATATTGTTTTCTCATGGTATCCTCCAGTTCCTAAGTAGCCTCTTTTGTACCATGTCGTTGCCAAAGAACTTTTACCAATGCTACCTTTTTATTTCTTAACTCTTTTGTTTCACATGCTAAGATTTTGATCAGTTCCTTACTATAAGTCATATAGGTTGAATCTCAACTTCTTCGGAGAAATAACATGTGAAGGATCTGACCGATACCGTCGCAACATAGACACATGAAAAACATTATGAATCCGATCAAGTTCTGGTGGTAATGCTAACTGATACGTAATAGGTCTAATTCTTTCAGTAATTTCATATGGCTCAATGAATTGTGGACTCAATTTTCCTTTTCGACCAAACTGAAGAACTTTATTCTAAGGTGATACTTTCAAAAATACTTTATCACAGACCTGAAATTCTATTTCTTTTTGTTTAAGATCGGTATAAGACTTTTGACGATCAGAGGCTGCTTTCAAACTATCTTGAATTACTTTTACCTTTTCTTCAGTTTCACAGACTAAGTCAACTCTGTGTATCTTTTTCTTACTGAGCTCTATCCAATATAATGGAGTTTTACATTTACAACCATACAGAGCCTCATATAGTGCCATTTTAATACTGGACTGGTAACTATTATTGTAAGCAAATTCAACTAAAGGCAGATATTTTTCCCAATTACCTTTGAATTCTAACACACAACACTGGAGCATATCTTCCAAAATCTATATAACACGTCCGGATTGTCCATTAGTCTAAGGATGGAATGCAATGCTGAAATGTAACTGTGTACCCAAAGCTTCTTGCAGCTTATTCCAAAATCGAGATATAAATTAGGGATCTCTGTCTAAAATAATAGAGACCGGCACTCCATGCAATCTGACAATCTCAGAAATATATAATTCAAACAATCTATCCAAGGAAAAATCCATATGTACTGGAATAAAGGGTGCAGATTTTGTTAACTGATCGAAGATTACCCATATGGCATCTTTCTTCTTCGAAGACAGGGGTAATCCCGATACAAAGTCCATGGTGATTCTTTCCCATTTTCATTCCAAAACCGTAACTGGCTTTAATAATCCTGAAGGCACCTAATGTTTAGCTTTTACTTGCTGACATATCAAACATTTAGATACAAATTTAGATATATCCCGTTTCATTCTCGGCCACCAGTACATCTTTTTCAAATCATTATACATTTTATTACTATCAGGATGAATAGACATATTACCATTATGAGGTTCATGTAAAATATTTTGTATCAGTTATGAATTCCTCAATACATATATTCTGTCTCTGAATAACAAACAATAGTCAGATGCAATCTGAAATTCAGAATCAGAAGTCGATTCACACTGTATTCGTTTTGCTTGTAAGTCACTATCATCTTTCTGAGCTTCACAGATCTATTGCAGAAATGTCGGTTTAGCTTTTAACTCAGCCATAATTGAACCATTTTTAGATAATGATAACCAGGTATTCATCACTCGTAAAGAGATTAAGGATTTTCTGATCAAAGCATCTGCAACCACATTAGCTTTTCCCGGATGATAGTTAATAACAAGATTATAATCTTTCAATAATTCAAGCCACCTGCGTTGTCTTAAGTTCAAGTCTTTCCACGACATCAAATACTTCAAACTTTTATGATCAGTGAATATGTGAGACTTTTCACCAAATAAGTAATGCCGCCAGATTTTCAGTGCAAATATAATGGCTGCCAATTTAAGATCATTTTTTGGGTAATTCTTTTCATGTAGTTTTAGTTGCCTTGAAGCATAGGCTATTACTTTACCTTCTTGCATCAATACACAACCTAAACCATTTAATGATGCATCACTATAAATTATAAATTTTTTACCCAATTCAGGCTGAATAACACTAGTGCTTCTGTCAATAAAGATTTCAATCTGTCAAAATTCTGCTGACATTTATCAGACCACTCAAATTTCACATCCTTCTGTAACAAGCGAGTTATCGGGGAAGCTATTATTGAAAATCCTTTAACAAATCTCCGATAATATCAAGCTAGTCCCAGAAAACTTTTAACTTTAGACACATTCTTTGGTGGTTTCCAATTAGTAATTGTTGAAATTTTATTTGGATCCACCCGAACACCTTCTGCAGATACTGTGTCCGAGAAAACCAACTTTTCTTAGCCAAAATTCACATTTACTAAATTTGGCATATAATTGTTTCTCTTGCAGAGTTTGCAACATAATTCTCAAATGATCTACATGCTCAGTTTCATCTTGGGAATATACCAAAATATCATCAATAAATAACACAACAAACCTGTCTAGATACAGTTTAAAAATTCTATTCATCAAATCCATGAATACTGCAGGTGCATTTGTAAATCCAAATGGCATCACAAGAAGCTCATAGTGCCCATACCTGGTTCTGAAAGCTGTCTTTGGAACATTTGAATCTTTTACCCGTAGCTGATAGTAACCAGAGCGAAGATCAATCTTTGAAAATACAGTGGTACCTTTCAACTGATCAAATAGGTCATCAATGCGAGTCAATGGATACTTGTTCTTAATTATAACTTTGTTAAGTTGTTTGTAATCAATACACAACCTAAATGATCCATCTTTCTTCTTTACAAACAAAACCGGTGCACCCCAAGGTAAGAAACTAGGTCAAGAAAAGCCTCTATCAATCAATTCTTATAACTATGCTTTCAATTCTTTCAATTTGGTTAGAGCCATTCTATAGGGTGCTATGGATATCGGTGTTGTACCCAGAATAAGGTCTATAGAGAACTCCACTTCTCTATCTAGTGGTAAACTAGGTAATTCTTCTGGAAATACATAAGGAAATTAAAAAAACCAGCACTGTCTGAATGTTCGACTCATATACTTTAGTATCTAACACATGTGCAAGATAAGTTTCATATCCCTTTCTGATATACTTCTGTGCTGATATTGCTGAAATCACATTAGATAACCCATCCAGTTTATCAGATTCAACATGGAGTAACTCACCATTTTGACATTTCAACACAATATATTTCTGTTTACAATTTACCACTGCATCATGCTGGGTTAACCAATCTATTCCCAAAATCACATCAAATTCATCAAAGGGAAACAACATGCAAAACCCTTTACCATCAACAGGCAATTTTTACAAATTTTATCCACCATAACATACTAGCCCAAGCGATTTGAAACTTTAACCACAAATTCAGTGAATTCAACAAATAAATTTTTAACTTTGAAACTTTAACTACAAATTCAATAAATTCAATAGATAAATTTTTAACAGACACTAAATTTTTGCATATGCATGAATATGTTGAACCAGGATCAATCAAAGCAGTAATATTAGTATCAAGTAAAGAAAATGTATAAGTAATGACGCTTGGTGCAGAGGTAACCTCTCTTGCATGTATAGCATATGTTCTCGCTAGTGCTCGTGCCTCAGATTTAACTATTGAATCCCTTGTAGTACCTCGACTACCACTAACATTACCAGGGTGACGGGGTGGTCTGCCTATTGAGGTAGGATTACTCGGCTTTAAAGTTTGATCAGTATCTTTTCAATCCTTTCCAGAAAATCTTTTAGGAAATGATCAAGAGAACCACATCAGTAATAGGCTTCACTTCTCAAATGGCAATTTGCAAAATGAAATTTATTACAATGTTTACACCTTGGTTTGGAGTTACCGACACTTCCCACACTTGTTACAAATGGAGACGAAGATCTCGTGTTAGAACATTGAATGCCTCGTTCTTTCCCAGAATATCTCGTAAAGGTGGTGGAATGATCATGGTACTTTTTTGATTTCTTTGAAGTAGATGATTGTGACTTGCCCATAAATCTTTTACTAGATACCCGAGCTTCTCTTTCTGCTTGCTTCTTTTCTTTACTTAATTCCTCGACTTTGTGTGATTGATCAGCCAGTACCACAATTTCCTTCAGTTCAAGAATTCCAATCAATATCTTGATATATTCATTTAAACCTTCTTCAAAATATTTACACATATCAGCCTTAGTTGGAACCCATTCTCTGGCATATTTGCTCAATCTAATGAATTCTTGTTCATATTCAGATACTATCATACTTCCCTGTTTAAGCTCTAGAATTTTTTCTGATCTAGAAATCTCTGACTAATGTACTTCTTTCTGAATTTTGTTTGTAAAAACTCCCACGTAAAATTTTCTTTCAGTACAATAGAAGTTATGGTATTCCACCAATGGTAGGCTGTGACTTTTAGTAAAGATATTGCACATTTCAAACATTCAGCCGGTGTACATGATAATTCATTTAAAACCCTTATGGTATTTTCCAACCAAAATTTAGCCCTCTTTGGATCATTATCAATAGTAGCCATAAATTCTTCTACCCCATACTTATGGATTTTATCCACTAGAGGCTTACCGATTCTAACATGTTCAGCACCCTGTGGCATCTCCGGAATCGATTGAGGAATAGGTGGGAGAGGTTCTTGTACAGCAGGATTTGTTCTCAAATATTTACTGAACAACTCATACATCATTTGAAAGAAGGATTCTATTGTCTCCTCACCTCGGCCCTCAGATACGGGCCTTCTACTACTACTAGATACAGCTTATTAGACAGAAGCTTGAGCAGTGCTCTCAGCCTCCTCAAATTCAGCTCTAACTTGGTTGGATGACATTACTATATGAAAAACACATTTAATAATAGTCAGGAGATAACACACTATCATAAATCATATAATGGCATATATAGCTAAACTCATACTTGCTACGTTAGTTCGAGAATCGACTAAATAGTAGCTCTGATACCTATAAATGTAACATGCATATCCCGTATCCGTCGCCAGAATAGGGTTACGAAGTATTACCAGAGTTTACAGAATAATTTCATATAATTCATGTCATTTACTATTCATATCCGAAACTAATCATATTGTCCCTTGAATGGACCCTCGAGGCCCAATTTAAACATTAGAATCAAGTCAAGACTAAATCAGGAACTCAGAGAATTTTTCACAAAATTTAAAATTTTTTCTTTAATATAGGGGTCACACGCCAGTGTGAGTAGGCCGTGTGGTTCACACGACCAAGTGACATGCCTATGTGTCAGGCCGTGTGGGTATTTAATGTGAGGCACACAGTCGTGTCCCAGCCCGTGTCCTTACCCGAGTAACTCTTTGACTTGTGCCACACGGCCTAGCACATGCCTGTTTGCTAGGCCATGTGGTCAATTTAATTTTTACAAATTAGGTACAGGTTTCACATGGCCAAGACAAATGCCCGTGTTCTAGGCATGTATCACACACGGCTGAGACACACACCTGTGTCTCTGCTTGTGTGCCCAATTTTGAGCATTCTGTTTCTCAATTTTAAGATGCGGTGGACACACGGCCAAACTACATGCCCATGTGTCGGGCTTTGTGTCACACACGGTCAAGACACACGCTCGTGTGTTTGTAACATCTCGAATTAGGGTCTAGTCAGAATAGTGATTTCTAGAACACAAATCTGAAATAGAAATAATTATTTTATGATTATTTGATGGTCCATGACATGATTGCATATTTGTGTGAAATTTTCATGAAGAATTTTTATGCCTAAAGTGTCCAATTTGAAGTTAGAGACTAAATTGAATAAGTTGCAAAATATGAGTTCTAGAAGCTTTTAGCATGAAATTGATAAGGATTATAAATTAGAAGGTCTTAAAAAGCAATTTGACCAATTTCTATAATTTTGGATAAAAATAGACATGCATGGGCAAAAATTTAAAGTTTAGTAAAAAGGGCATTTTGGTCATTTGGTTAATAAAAGAATAAAAAGGGAAAAATAAGTCAAAATTTGCTCATCTTCTCCAAGTGCTAGTCGAAAATTTCAAGGGTTCCATAGCTAGGGTTTTTAACTTTTCAAGCTTGATTGTAAGTGCTCCCAAGCCCGTTTTTTATGTTCTTTACATTTTTGAGATCTTTGAAGCATGATCTATCCATTTCTAGCCATATTTTGAAGTAGGTTCATGTTTGGAACTTGACCCATGTGTGACATGCTTGTATTTTGATGTTTAATGAAAGAATATGCAAGTTTGATGTGATTGTAACATCTTTTACTAAGTGATTTTTAGTGAAAACACCTAAAAAGGACTTATTTGTAAAAGATGTAGAAATGGGTAGTAGAAATGTGATTTAATGAGAAATGTGTAACACCCCGTACCCGAGACCGTTACCGGAGTCGGACACGAGGGGTTCACAGACTAAATTCACTTATTTTCACAGTCCATTTAAAAATTTCTAGACAAGCTGGTTACTGCATCACTGTCGCCTTAAAAATCATATCTTGAGTTTCAAAACTCGAAAACCAGTTTCGTAAATTTTTTCCTGAAACTAGACTCATATATCCATCTACAAATTTTTTTCTAGAATTTTTGGTCAAGCCAATTAGTACAGTTTATTAGTTAAAGTCTCCCCTATTTTAGGGTTCGACTACTCTGACCTTCACGCACTACGACTTGGATATCTCCCTGTACAGGGCTTCAATACTGATTCCGCTTGTTTCTATAGAAACTAGACTAGAAAATAAATCTATACATATATGGCATGACTTCTAATTATCTCTGGTTAATTTATAATGAATTTCCAAATTCAGAACAGGGAATCCAGAAACCGTTCTGGCCCTGTTTCACGAAAACTTAAATATCTCTTAACATATGACTCATATGATCGTTTCGTTTCTTCCATATGAAAGTAGATTCATCAAGGTTCGATTACGTAATTTATTCACTATTTAATTCCATTCCTACTAATTTTAGTGATTTTCAAATTTACATCACTGCTGCTGTCAGCATCTGCCTTTAAGGTAGACTTTACCTATTTCATAGTTTCCATGATTCAACTAGCCCTTTTAGCATATATAGCACAAAATATGATCATGATTAACCATTCCAATGGCTAATCGTTTCCAAACATTTCCATACCTCTTAATGAACAACATACAAAACGATTATAATACTACGCTCAAAGTGTATATAAGCCATTTTCGCATGGCTATCCAAATTTATACAAAACCAAAGGGTACATGACCCACAACAAAAAGGGTAGTCCTATACATGCCATTTCAAAGTTCAACCAAAAGTGTACCAAAAGGGGCTTTGATAGTGTGGGCGACTTCGACTTCAATAATCCCGAGTCCGATAGCTGACGAACCAAAATCTATAAAACAGAGATTCAAAGAAACGGAGTAAGCATTTAATGCTTAGTAAGTTTTGAGCCATGAAATTAGACACAACTAAAGTGTAGCATTCATATGGCTAAACAGATAATTTCATATGCACAAATTCTCAATATCATACTTACTTCACATTACCAACCCTTATATTCATACACAAAAGATCAACTTAGCCAAAGGACGGTAGCTCATTTATCGACTGAGCGAATACTAATTGTAAGGGATCAACTAAATCAATGCATATACGAGACATACCTCATTGCTGGGATTTTACGAGCATATTAATTGAAACTATTACAGAAAGGTCACTCATTCCCAAGCCAAGTACCTTCGGGATTTAACCGGATATAGCTACTCGCTCAATGCCTTCGGGACATAGCCCGGATATAGTAACTCGTACAATTGCCTTCGGGACTTAGCCCGGATATAGTAACTCGCACAAATGCCTTCGGGACTTAGCCCGGATATAGTAACTAGCAAAAATGCCTTCGGGACTTAGCCCGGATGTAATAACTCGCGCAAATGCCTTTGGGACTTAGCCCGGAACTAGTCACTAGCGCAAAATGCCTTCGGGACTTAGCCCGATTATCATCCAAATATTCATGCACATATCAATAAATCATGACACATCTATATTTCATTTTCATAATTAGAGTTCAAACACAAGTCGCGTATTAAGCATTCCCATTTTCGGCTCACTAGCCACATACAAACAGCATGGTTTAGTTTGCTTTATGACACTATCTCTATGCACATACGGCTACCCGTCATACGTATAGACTAATTAACTCAACATATAATTCAAGTAGAATCATCATATCACCGTATATTTGTTATGCTCATACATCATGACTTAATCAAATCATAACTAAATCTCATTGCTCGAAAACTTACCTTGGATGTTGTCGAACGATTTCGATGGCTATTCGACCACTTTTTCCTTCCCTTTTTCGGATTTAGTTCCCCTTTCCTCTTGAGCTTAATTTAACAAATAAATTGATTTAATCATTTGAGCATCAAAAGAGGAACTCAAGGTACTTAGCCCATATATATACATTAGACATTAAACTCACATACATATGAAATCATGAATCAACTCAACATATTAGCCCACACTCTCTTTTATCCGATTGTCTAAGCCAAGATAAAAGCATCAATATGCTTGCCTCTAACCGAATACATGCAACACCAATCTTCTTCCTATGGCCGAATATGCATGTCTATGTTGAGGCTGATTATATGCTTAATACTTCCTACAAGTATGGTTACTTGTATTGATTATATATCATTTTGTTTCAAGTTCAAAACTCGGCTAATACGCATATATACACTAGTAATCAAATACTAACATTTTGCACTTCACCTTACTACCATTTCACATCTACTTTCTACCATGGTCGAATGCATCAAGACACCATACCATTCAATTTTGGTCATGGGTTACACAAGGAACTTAATGTCTAACTCAAAAATGCCAAAAAGAAAATCCAAGAGTCATCAATCACCATCACATGTATCATTACAAAGCTTCACACTTAGCATGCAAATGACATCAACAAAAATCCAACTTAGCCGAAACTTGACTCATCTTCATGCCTCATCACCACAACATCAAACATCAACCAAGAAGACAACACCCATGGCCGAATATCATCTCCATCTCATAGCAAAGATTTAAACCATGGGCTAGGTAGAACTCAAACTAACAACTAAAAACATGCATGAATCTCATGGACAACATCAAACATACCTTAGTCTAGCAACCCACCATAGGCGATTTTCTCAAAGCTCTTCCCCTTCTTCTCTTTCTCCCATTCGGCCAAGAACAACATGAGAACTTCTTTCTTTCTTTTTTTCATTCACGGCAATGGGGGGGCAACCACACACATTTTTTTTGTCATCATTTACCTTCCATTATTATTTTATTGCCCATACTCCTTATTTTATTTTCCTAACATAAATTACTAACATAACATGTTTATGACATGTTTTGCCCATAACATTTTGTCTATCCTTAATGTCATGGCCGGCCACTACTTCTTAAGGGGGAAATTGACATGCAAGTCCACCCTTTTGATTTCATGCACTAATAGATCCTTATAGATCAACCTATCACATTTCAAAAGTGTTACACATAAGTCCTATTAGCTAAATTCACATGCAATTGACTAAATCGAAGCTTAAAACTTTCACACATTCATATTCACATATTTTAGACAATAATCATTATATTCAAATAATTTGGTGACTCGATTTAGCAGTCCCGAAACCGCTTTTCGACTAGGGTCACTTTAGGGCTGTCACAAAATGTGGGTTGATATGAGTTAGAATATGAATCGGCTAGGCTGGGTACCGAGAAAATGCATGTATTTCATTTTACGAGCCTAGGGACTAAAGTGTAAATAAGTGAAAAGTTAGAGGTAAAATGGTAATTTTACCAAAGTATGAATTATGGGTCAATTCAAATAATGTGTGTATTGAACAAGCTAAATTTGGCATTATAGATCAAGAATAACGTGATTCGGGTCCTGATCGGGGGAAAAATAAGGTTTACGAGATTAGGCTCGTTTCTATCATTTTGTACCGAGGTAAGTTCATATGCAAATTATGCAATATGTACCATATTTTAAATGCTTTAATATTGCATGTATGGTAAGTACATATATAATTAATGTGATGATGTATCATGTGTTTAATACTTAAATTTTATTATGAATTATGCTTCGATTATTCCATGAGTATGCAATTGATTTTATGGATATTGAAATCAACATTACAAGCAAGTTCGACGGAAATATGGTATCAAAGAATCTCGTTTGAACCTTAGGAATAGTTCAGGATATGAGTGACATGTCATTAAGGACTATGCGGTCTGAGCTCATGATATATGTGACACATGTTATGGGATTCCGAGTGCTGGTCTTGTATGTTCTACCGGTGGCTGGGTAGTCCAGTATGTGTTGCGAATACCTGACAGCTTGTGTGAGCAGCCCGTGTAGCTACATCCTGACCGACAGCTCGAGTGAGTAGGCTTGTGAGTAGCTCAAAAGTGAGCAGCATGTGATATGTGATATGAGGTAACGATGGCTACATATGGGGCACTTAGGTGCAGGATTTCGATGTATCCGATGGTCTTCCAAGTGTTCAACGGGTAGTCCAAAGAGACGTTAAATGAGTAATCTTAACGAATATGTCAAAGACGAGAAAGTAAGTTATTATGTGCAAGTGGGCACAGGTATGTACATCAAACTCATGAGAATACCATGGGATATGATGAACTTGTGGTAAGAATATAAACATATATAAAGAATAAATTTAAGTGATTTGATAATAAAATGCAAGATTATGTTCATTATGTTAAATGTATGATTAATGCTTGTTTAAATTGCATTTTATTTGCATGTGAGATTACTAAGCTTTAAAGCTTACCCCCTTTCCTTTCCCTTTTCTTACAGTGTCGCCAAGCTAGCTCGGGGATCAGAGGATGTCGGAGTTTTCGATCACACTATCAATTGGAAAATTGGGTATAGTTAGTCTCAACATTTTAAGTATGGAATGTGTAGGGACTTGGTCTTTTTCTTATATGTCATATTGGTTTAGCAAAACGTGTTGGCTTATGGTAATATTTAATTTATTTTGTATATGGCCATGTGATGGGGTTCATATTGATTATTTGGGTTGTAACCCTAATTAATTATACATGCATGCAATGTGTTATGCTTGATGTGGTTGCTTGTGGATGATATGTGTGATGAATGGCATATGTGCTAAATGAATGAATTGTGGTTAATAAGTATGACCAAAGTTATGGTATAATTGAGTAAGTTGAAAGTAGGTTTATCATGATGAATAAATATGAAATTGGTGTGGAATGCCATTTGAAAGCATGATGGTTTGGTTAGGTGATATGTTGACATTATAAAGTCATGGATCAATCATGTTTATGAGTATTTGAGTGACTAAATATACTATGTTGCATGCCATAAAAATTGTATGAGTGAGTGAGTGAGCATTTAAGGGTGACAAATGGCTTGGAAAATAGCCTCAAAGTTGTCCACACGGGCTGCCCCATGGGCATGTGATTCGACCGTGTGTCCCCTGCACCCTAATTAGGTGAAACAGAATGCCCAGTAGTAAACACAAGGGCAGAGACACAGCTGTGTGTCTCAGCCGTGTGAAGAACACGGCCTCAGGACATGGGTGTGTGCCTAGGTCGTGTGAAGTCTGCACTTAATTTTGGAATTTAATTAGCCATAGGCCTAAGCACACAGGCGTGTGACTTGGCCGTGTGACCCTAATTGAGTTGATGATGTCATAGTCAGAGAGTTACACAGGCTAAGAACACGGGCATGTCCCAAGTCACACGGACGTGTGTGGCCACACGGCCTACCCACATAGGCGTGTGACTCTCCAAAGTAGGAAAATTTTTTAAGTTTTTTAAAGTTCTCTGTTTAGTCCCTAACCACACCCGGTATATGTCTTGGGCCTCGTAGACCCATATAAGGGACAATTTGCTTATGTATGAATGGAATGGATTTGAATGAAATTTTATGGCCCGGTTTTGTATGTTTACTAATGATTAAGTCCGATAATGCCTCTTATCCCGTCCCAGCGTCGGACACGGGTAAGGGGTCTTATATTTGGTGGTATCAGAGCTACGATTTAGTTGGTTCTCGGACTAACATAGCATTTGTACGAGTCAAGCTATACATGGCATACATATATTATGATAGTGTGACAACTCCTGATGATTTAAAAATGTGTTTTCATATAGTAAATGGATCCCGATAGAGTAGTGGCGGATGATGTTGAAAATAACGCACCTGCTCCCACTGAAGGAGCAGTGCTTTCTGATAGTTGACCCAAAATTGTTAGTAGAGGAGAAGGAGGCAAGGAAGCCTTTCTCCATATGATGGATGCCTAGTACACAAAGTTCATTCGAACAAACCCGAACGCTCAACCTGTAACACTCCTAACTCGTATCCATCACCGGAATGGGGTTACGAGGCATTACCAATCAAAATACAACTCAGAACAGACATTAATTTCAATTTATACACCAAATAATATAATCATGTCAATACTAATCATCTAGTAAAATTTTTAAACAATTTAACATGCTTTGATTCTATAATTCATACATTTTCCATATTAATATTCAAACATTATAACCAATGAAATCAAATCATGCTTGTACATTTCTTCCACATATGCGTAACATGTTTAATAATATAACCTTATCAATATCTTATAATATTTCAAATTCCAACCCAAACTAACATACTTTAAAACCATGTTTAGTACATCATAATTCCCACATTCGAAATATAAGACCAAAATATTATAGCATTCGAACTCCTAATTATAATTAAGCATAATTTAACTCATATACCCAACCTACATTAAAAACATTCCTTAATATAATTTCATGTCTTTAACTAAATATTAAATATACCATTTTTGAACATAAAATACAATTCATAGTATACCAAATTTGCATGCTCAAACCAATCCAAACTAACTATACCTAGCCATTTAACTATATCTATTCGGTCATCAATACAACTTCCAAAGATCAAACCAATTAACAAATAAATCACATTCATTCTTTATCATCACCAACCGTACCTAAATAACCAATCCAAAAATAAACATGTCATAAACATATACCTTTATTTTGACTAGATATAACCAAAAATAATCATACTTTAAACAATTTACCATTTCTCTCACAAAATAACCAAAACCAAACATATCACCAAAACACAAAACATACCTATTTACCATACACATATACTTTGGCATAACTTCATCAACATTGGCAAATATATTAACCATGATTCACATATAAACATATAATGGCTAAAATATCAAAACCACAACCAAACATATCCATAATTTGTTCAAACTTGAAACCGAACTTAGCAAAAATAAACAAGCCATTTTCAAATGGCTTATATATATACACAAACCAAAATCCAACATTCCCAAGTATTATCTAGCCTATACATGCCATAGGTTCGAAATTTGGCTTATAAAGTACTGAAAACAATCGATAGTGTGATAGACTTTGCCGACAATCCCCGAGCTCGTAACTTGATTCCAAAATCTATAAAATAGAGGCAAACATAAACACACACAGTAAACTATCATAGCTTAGTATGTCATAAGCAAATAAATAACTCAATGACATTATCAATTCAATTAACCAAACCAAGTCATACTATCATAATCACATTTAATTTCAAACTTACAATTTCATATGTAACAATACTTTCATTTAGCCGAATATACATATATCCAATATCAAAATATCACTCAATCTCAAAGCCATAATATCATTTTTTTAACCGAATATACATAAACTCATATACATATATTCATGGATCATTTCATAAATATTCATTTTATATCCATAAGGCCATATATAATCATTTATATATGTTTGCACATAGATCACAAATATGATATCACTGTACATAACCTTTGGCCGAATGTACTTTCCATATGCACATATATTTTTCATTTACATCATATATTATTTGCAACATATATCAGATAACCTACTTACCTTATTTCAAATAGGTAATAAGCTATTGCATACCAAATCACTTTAACTCATTTCACACATTCAATCACAACTTATCATTTCCCATTGAACGATTCGGAATTGAAAAGGATACTCGGATAATCAGATATATCGTACAATGCCAACGTCCTAGACGTGGTCTTACATGCTATCACATAGGGTCTTACACGAATCAAATACAATGTCGATGTCCCAGACATGGTCTTACACGAGAACACATATCAAAAATCCTATGTCATGACATATGTATCCTAGCTATTCCTAAGGTTCGTACGGGGCTGTCAGACATCGTAACTCGGTCGAATCGAACTCGTACACATAGATTCTAAGCTTATACATATTCAGCTTTTACATATATACTAACACGTTATACATTTCAGCATATATAGTTCATATTTAATCAAATAACTAACATCTATTTGCTTATAAACTTATCTCGGACAACAGTAATCGGAACGAGACGACTAATCGACAACTTTGGTTTTCCCCATATCCAAATTCGATTTCTTTGGTTTTTGGTCTAAACATATTCAAATTAAACTCATTCAATCATATTTTCACTCAATTTAATCCAAAAACACATAAATGGGCAAATTACTATTTTACCCCTGACATTTTACACTTTTACAATTTAGTCTAAATTGCACAAAACACAAAACGTGCAAAATTTGAATACACTATGCATAGGCTAAATGTTCCTTATATTCATACAAGTCCATACATTCCATTTATTTCACATTTTAGTCCCTCAATTTATTATTTTTGCAATTTAGCCCTAATTACTCAAAATCATCAAAAATTCCAATACAAAACATATTAATCCAAAACATATCTTTCATAATTCATCCACTAACATCACAAAGCTCAATTATTCATCAATGGCATAACTCAAAATATTCATCAAAATCAGAAATTCAAGCATGGGCCTTGTACATTACACTGCAAAGATCTCAAAAACGTAAAAATTATCAAAAAACCGAACAAAAACTAACCTTGAATCAAGCTTCCAAAGTGTCGAATACCCTAAGCTATATTTTCTTTCTTTCTTTCTCAAGTTTCGGCAAGAACAAGACAATATGAATGCTTATTTTAATTTTATGTTTTATTATAATATATATTATTTAACATTTTACTAATTTAACCTTTAAACTAAAATTTTAAACCATTATAAATCATGGTCATAACCATCCATCACTTAAACAATGGTAATATTGCAACATAAATATTTCATATTATAAAGACAACAACAATTATGCACTTTCACATTTAACCATCAAATTTTCATTTTATGGGATTAAGCCCTTTTATTAAATTGGGCATTCAAACAATAGAATTAAAACACGAAAATTTCACGGATATTAATTCATACATAATAAACATAGAAAATAATTTTTAAATATTTTTTGACTCAAATTCGTGGTCCAGAAACCATCGTTCTGAATAGGGTCTAAATCGGGCTGTTACACAACCTCTTCCACCCCTTCAAAATCCTCAACCCGTACCCCAAGTGCCTCAAGGTATGGATTTTATGAGGTTTCATAGAACCGCAGTTGATAAAATTCGAAAGCAAGGAGCCAAGGAATTTAGGGCCAATACCGATGATGACCCCGAGATAGAGGAATTTTGGCTTGAGAATTCTATTCGATTATTCGATGAACTATTGTGCACACCTAAAGAACGTTTGAAGTGTGTTATTTCCTTGTTAAGAGATGCGACATATCATTAGTGGAAGACATTAGTTTTGGTGGTTCTGAATGAAAGTCATATGGGAATTCTTTCAAGAGGAGTTCTGAAAGAAGTACATCAGTGAGCGATTCAAATGTACCAGAAGTGAGTAGCAGCAAGAGATCCAAGATTTAACTAAGTATAGTTCCTATAGGGCATTGTGTTCCCAATCCTACTCCAAGAATAATTTATATCACAAAGATCATGCATAGATAAAACTACAAATTTTTTTAATCAACACAAGCAAGCAAACATCATAATCCAAGATCATTAATATTCAAGCAACCTACACTAACCTAAGGTTTTAAACTGGCTCTAATACCACCAAATATGACACCCAAACCCGACTGGGATAGACCGGCCTGAATTCAAAGTATTACATTAGCCACTTGAGTGACTCTTCGGCTAACGACCACTCAAAACACACCCCAACCTTATAACACCTCAATCTTATCTAATTATTGGTTATTTATTAATGCAGAAGTAAATTATGAGCCAATTGTAAACTTTTCCTAGGTAATTTAACCTAAGGGTATTTTTTTCATTTTACCACCTATGGTAAAACTAACCCTATTTTAGATTTAAGTGTTTACCAACCTTCTTTTAGTCAATTTGTGCAAGCATAAAAATTTCAGCTTAATTTGAGTTCGTTTACTAGGTCTAATTCAAGTTTTATTATTAGGGACTAAATTGTAACTTGAAAAAAATTAGAATACCAATTTCAAGAGACAAAAATTCAAACCCCTCCCCAAAACCCACATGCCCGTGTCCTCCAGATCGTGTGTCATTAAACGATCATGTTCGCGTCATGAAAAAATTTTAGACCGATCGCACATGCCCATGTGGAAATCATACACGTCTGTGTGTGATAGCTCTAGTATCCACATGCCCATGTCACTTACCCATACGCCCGTGTATAACCTCTCACATGCCCGTGTGGACAGACACACACCCATGTAAAAACCACTGCACCTATTTTTGTGAAAAACTCATTTTAAAACCTGATTTTGCATATTTTAATGGCCAATTAAACCCGATTTGACTACGATTAATTAACATACATATACATACCCCTTTAATTGAGTTTATTGACATCAATCAAGCCTCAATTATATAGAATTAGGCAATTAATTTCATGTATAACAAACCCTGAATAATCTAACAAGTGGCGTACCTTAGTTGCTAGTAAACCCCTTTATGGAAGCTTCATTTAAATAATCGTTAGTACAAATTTCATGCCTCACATGCTGTACTATCAATCACCATGTTATCAAGCAACAATACACCATAAATCATTCAATAATTAAACTCAAACTTGCTTCAAAATTATTATAAAACCATCCAAAATAAATGTCCAATGTCCAAAATCCAATTACAACCAAAATTAAACTAATTCCCAGGTGTTCCACAATGTCTGATTACAGTCTTTAAAACGTGTAATAAAGTCTCTGCCAATCTTAAATCTCTTGAAACTCTCTTGCTCGGCTCCTCAACTCCTTAAGCCCAACAATTATCTATACAAATTGTGAGGGTATGAGCTTTAGAAAGCTCAATGAATGTTAATAAAAATGACTAGTAAATCAACATCCAATTCATGCTTAAATCACATCCAATCAATCACCAACTATCAGCCATAATAATAAAACATGTCAATTTAATTTCCATATGCTTTATCAATATCAAGAATCAATTATTCATGATTTACAAACATCGAATGATATAACAATAATCACACATAAATATATTGGCATACACTTCTCATGGCTTAATCAGGTGATCATACATCAAATAAACGGATCTCCAAACTCCCACAAATATCAAATACAGTCCACTGAGTTGAGCGAGCTGAAGTACACACTCCCTTATAGCGCCTCAAATAACCCAATGAGTGGAGAATCATGCTCAACACTTCTTTATCTACTCCAAACAAATTAGTCCACCTAGAGCCATATGCTCACAATGTCATAAATAAAGGTGAGTACTCATAAATCCTATGGCATGCCAACTCTATCCAATGGATCCACCATGCATGTTGCCAATATATTCAATCAAAGATAGCATATAAATCAGCCATTATTGTGCTCAATTTAATGGGACAAAATGCTTATGTGTAACATGTAATTTATCCATTTAACATCTAATTAAATCAAGCATTTCATTTGCCATTTTCGAATGTTTAATTACCAATTGTAACGCCAATATATCATGATCAAAAACTCCAGTAACCATGCTCTAACCATCAATACAATTAGCCTAATTAAATTGCACAAAATCACCTAAATGCTTACTTACTAATATTCAATAAAAATTCAACTCTTGTACATATAATACCTATCTTGCAAAAATCAGCCATTCAACCATAATTAATCAATTGAAATAATCAATTAAGCTACTAATTAGACATAAATAAGGGTCAATTTTTACCAATTCACCATTAGAAACACTCACCACACAATTTATTCTACCACAAACAAAGGATTAACCAAGCAAATCCAAGCTTCAATTCTATAGCTTGGTCCTCTTCAAGATTTAGACTTTTAACAGAGATAAAATAGACATTTCCACCTTTCCAGTGCTATAATAAACACGAATTTTACTTAACTACACTAATGAAATCCTCTCACAAAGATACCTTACCAGATTTGTAACATCAAGTCCAAAACTTGATTCCTCACAAAACTGATCTCTCCAGCCCTACTAAACACTTTCAATCATCAATACTAGACCAAATGCACTTACACTAAGCATCTATTTCATCTTTAAATCAATTTCACAAAATTCTGAAAAATCGGTTCATGAAGATGACGAAATTTGAATTTCTTTAAATCACCTCACAAACCATGTTTAATCTTGATAAATAAGATAAAAAAAACTTTTAATTGATCCATTTTGAGTTAGAACATCCATTGATTTGTGGATTACCTCTCAAAATTCAAGATCCACCATTAAAGAACCATGTGTTCTTGGAAAAAGATAACATTGATAAAAATCTTTTAATTGACTCTCAAATCATGTAAAAATGTTTCTAATCATCACAAAAACAAGTTTAGGATTGAATATTACCTTTGATTCGCTCTAAATTTGTTGATTGAAAATCTTTATTCAAGAAACTTGAGAAATTTCAAAATATTTTGGCTACTTTTGAGAATAATTTCAAGTGAATTGAGAGAGTATTTTGAGAAGAAAATTGGTTGGATCTATTCTCTGATGATAAATTTTTAAAATCATGCAAAGAAAATGAATTTTAAAGCTCTTTAATCTAATGTAAAATGTGTAAAAAGTGGGCTAGATAACCACCCACCAGAAATTTAAAAATTGGAAAATTTGCCTAATGGTCATTCTCACATTTCCCTTACTTTACCATATAATCCTTTCCCTCCAAAATTTTGAATTTTAAGGTTTAGTTTCTATATAAATACTCTAAATTTTCTCTTGTTTTACAATTAAATCTTATTTAATTAATATTCAAATTTTACTCAAATTACCCCTAATAAAAATTATTTTAAAATTCTTTTTCCACCCAAATTGATTATTTTCACTAATAATTATTTAAAATCTTTAAAATTATTTTTTTGAAAATATTTTTTTTAAATTTTCCAGATTGTTTTTAATGGATTTTAGATGAAATTAACCTCCTAAATTAAATTAAAAATACTAGAAACCCTATAAATTCCTAGTTTCGTACTCAAAACTCGAAAAATATATCCAAAACTACTAGAACCGATTTAGGGATATTACAGTCGTTGTTGCCTCTTGCACTGAATTTCCCTTCTCTTCTCCTCCGACAATAGTAGATACGACTTGGCAGCGACTCTGAACCATGGCATGTACTCGGCATCTGTCACCGTGTCTGCTGAGAAAAATAGTTCATGGATGAGCACACTCCCAAGCCTCGATGTGCTCCCCATGTCGCTATGCTCAATTGTCATCATTCTTCCCCCGCATAGCCACATTGTGCAGCTCCTTCAGGTCTTGCAGTGGCGATGGAATTCGTTGTCTCCACTCGAACTGCCGCATTACCTAATCTGATTCGTCCATTTCCACCATCGCATACACTACCAACGACACCTTGGCATCCCACATCTCCCGATTTTCCAACACTTCTGGAAGGATGCAAGAAATGATATCGGTGTCGGCATACGATATCTTTTCAAACTGAAAAGCAAAATTGTAAATATTGCTATGTACAATTTTTTTTACGAATCATTATGTAATTAATATAGATTTGAAAGAATAAGTAACAAACCTAAAATCTTCCAGCTTCTCGAGCAGTCCCACGTAACTGGACCTACGGTTCCACTTTTATAAGTGGTATGTTAGTCGAAACGCATAATAAATAAATAAATAATTATTGTACAAACTACGTATTTATTATTAAATTATGTTTACCTCATCACCAATGGGAACATGTATGGGTCGGTCACCCTAGGATGTAGAAACGATAGTCGCCACCAAGCATACGATTGCAGTAGAAGCAGACAACCACCGATCAACATCTTATTTGGTACCGTGGCTCGACACATCTCCCGGTATAACATGGAAAAGATGATCAATCCCCAACATAGGTTTCTCATTCATTGAATTTACTAGATGTAGTAGTCACCTTACGTGCACCAAATTTTGAGATTTTGAGATTTTTCGGGCATTAAAATACCCCTGATTAACCTCATCATGAATGCTCGGACGTATAGGTCTATGACCTCCTTCGTTCGGTCTTAAGGGAGCTCGCCGAAATTTCTCTCCAACCAGTTGATAGAATTTTGACCACCTTCACACTTGTCCAGGAACTTCTCTAGTGGTGCTCTAGAGAGATCCACTTTACTGGAAACGACTGTTGATCCCGTGATGATTGGCCTATCCATTGGCAGATCGAGTTGTAGCGATGTGTCCTCAAGTGTGATTGTACACTCAACACATGGAAGGTGAAAAGTGTGTGTTTTGGGCCTCTATCTTTCCACCAATAAGTTGATTAGTGTAAAATCGAGTTTGCAACCCTTGGTCATGCGAGACATATGCAAGAATCCAGCTTGTTGTAAGTGGCCATAAATTTCAGTGATCGCAGGCTTTCCCATATTATGAATGAACCTTTCGGAACACGATCATCCGCCTATTTACATAATAAAAAATTCAAATTAAAAAATAATTTAAATTTAACATAATTTAAAATTTTGTCTTACTATTATTGCTTAGGCGGTGGAAATATACTTGTCGTCAAAGCGGATTAAAAAGGCATCTATTCGTGAAAAGTTGATTTGAAATGAAATAATTAAAAAAATAATATTTTTTAATAAAAATATCAAAAAATTTAAAACAAAAGAGTTGAGAGAAATTGAGAAAGTTAAGAGAGTTAAAAGAAGGATGTGAATGAAAGAAATAAAACATGAGGGTATTTATAGGATAAAAAATATGCCGTTAGGGGTATTAATTTTTTTACCCTTAGTGCAGCAACGTTTAAAAAGTCGTTACTTTTTATCGTTGGTGAAAAACACATCTAACTAGCCACACCTTCTATTTCTCTTTCCTAAAATCGAACTATTTTCTTAACTAAATAAACAAAACCTAAAAACCTAATTAAAAAATAAAATCAGCATATTTTGCTAATTTTGCCCCGTACTTGTCATTGAGATTGTAAAAACATTATAAATTACATTGGATCCCTTTATTATTTTAATTTACACATTTATAAAAAATATTGTATAAACTTTTGGCGAGATTCCCGAGAAAACAGGAAATGATATCCTAGAAAAAGTAAGAAACGACGACCTTCACTATATATGAAAGTCATACCCTCTTGCTTCATTTTGGTTTTACACTTTTTGATATCTTCATCGAAGACCAACAACCCAGAGAAGAAGAAAATGTCCAAGGAGCAAACTTTCATAGCCTCAATCGACCAAGGCACCACCAGCACCCGGTTCTTCATCTATGACAAATCTGCTCGAATCATCGGTTCCCACCATGTCGAGTTCACTCAGTTCTACCCTGAAGCCGGGTACTCCTTTCGAAAATTTTCCAAATCAAACTTTCACGTTGCTTTTATCTTTTTTTCACCAATATAAAATCTGGGTATGATTTTATATGACATGAAGATTGAAAATTTTGAGGTATTTAATTATTGACTTATCTTTTTCTTTTTCAAAATTTTTTGGGGAATTTTGGGGGTTGTTAGGTGGGTGGAACATGATCCAATGGAGATATTAGAGAGTGTGCGATCTTGCATGACGAAGGCACTAGACAAGGCTACTGCTGATGGATACAATGTTGACAGTGGACTGAAAGCAATTGGATTAACAAATCAAAGAGAAACAGTTGTTGTTTGGAGCAAATCTACTGGTTCTCCTCTCTATAACGCCATCGTTTGGATGGATGTTCGTACCAGCTCTATTTGCAGGTAATCATTTCCTTTGTTTTTCCTGTTTGTTACTTGTTTGCTCGTTCTTTTCTTTTTCCGGATAAATAAACATAATGGTTTTATTTGCATCTCGATTTTCTCATCCTTAATGTTGCTCAGTTTTTTGTTTGATTTTTTTTCTTTTGAATTGGGTATCAAAGGTCTTGATTTTTGAAGAGTTCCCATCATGAGCACGAAATATTTTTCATACTCGGAATTGGGTTGATGTATATTCCTTCTTTTCTGTTACAATAAATTCCTCTAGTTTGCTTTCCATAACCTGGTTTGAGTTCTATATTACTCTGATTAGGACTCAGTTGAGTGTTCAACATCTTTATGTGCTCAACTTTTTCCAAGATTCCCATGTATTTCGATACTCCTTGGAGGATCATATCATGTACCAGCTATCGTATGAGTCAGATATCACTGTTGAATACATACACTTAAAAGAAAATTGAAGAGTCGAACCAAAGACTGTTTGAAGTTTCATTTACTGCTGTGTACTGATTGTCTGAATTCCATATATTTGAAGTTTGAGTTGATCTTTATATTAGGAAATTGGAGAAAGAACTGCCAGGAGGGAGAACACACTTCGTGGAATCATGTGGTTTGCCTTTAAGCACATATTTTAGTGCAGTGAAGCTGCTATGGTTGATGGAGAACAAGGAAGAGGTTAGAGCTGCTATTAAAAAAGGGGATGCCTTGTTTGGAACAATAGACACATGGTTAATCTGGAACTTAACTGGCGGTGTAAATGGTGGGATACATGTCACTGATGTTTCTAATGCATCACGGACGATGCTCATGAATCTCAAAACTCTCGATTGGGATAAAGAGACGTTGAAAACTCTTGGAATACCAGCTGAAATTCTGCCAAAAATTGTAAGTAATGCTGAGGTCATTGGTAAAATCGCCAAAGGGTGGCCTCTTTTTGGTGTCCCGGTTGCAGGATGTCTTGGTGATCAACATGCTGCAATGGTTGGTCAAGCTTGCCGTAGGGGTGAGGCCAAATGCACTTATGGAACTGGTGCCTTTATCCTGCTCAACACAGGTACTGCGCCTGTTAAGTCAACCCACGGCCTCCTAACCACGCTTGCATTCAAGCTTGGTCCGAAAGCACAGACGAACTATGCTTTAGAGGGCTCTATTGCTATTGCTGGAGCTGCAGTTCAGTGGCTAAGAGACAGTCTTGGGATAATTTCCTCTGCAAGTGAGATAGAAAGCCTGGCATCAAAGGTTGATTGCACAGGTGGGGTTTACTTTGTTCCTGCCTTTAATGGTTTGTTCGCTCCATGGTGGCGAGATGATGCTCGTGGAATTTGCATTGGAATCACAAGGTTTACAAGCAAGTCTCACATTGCTCGTGCGGTTCTTGAAAGCATGTGTTTTCAAGTTAAAGATGTATTGGATTCAATGCACAAAGATGCAGGCGAGAAAGGTGAGGTCAAGAATGAAAAGGGAGAGTTTTTGCTTAGGGTGGATGGGGGTGCCACTGTCAACAACCTCCTAATGCAAATTCAGGTTAGGCTCTAATTGGTATCAACTGTTTTCTCACTTTTTTTTCTTGATGTCAACGAATTTATAAGCATTCCAGTTTGGCGTGTAAATAGCCCTGACCGTAAGAGTTCTTGATGACTTATATTATTTTGGCTCAATAACTTATGATATGAACGTTTATCCAATCTTTCTTTATTTGGCGCAATGGATTCCTTGTAAAATAGGACTGTTTCTCTTTTTATGTATGGATAGAGAGAAATAGTGAATCATATAGAAGATAATTTCCATGGGTATAATTATTGGTAAAACCTGATCAATGTTACCCGAATTCAGATATTAGCATCCGATATAAGTATGTGTCCTACATTTGCTTAATCCTGTACCTATGTTTGCAAATGTGTTGGACATGGTTACTTGATGAAAAATGAAGAGTCGGGTCTGTTTTGCAATTAAAAATGTTTTTCTTACAGTCTCAACTGCCATGCTATATATATAATCAAAGAGACTGCTTGTTTAGTGCCTTATTTTCACCTTTCATGTTTCTGCTGAATGATTGTTATTCCTTGTTGAGATCTTGTCTAAACCATTCATAGTCGCTCATCTGATGATAAAATTTTGGTCCTTTCCGGGGCTGATCACAGGCGGACTTGCTGGGAAGTTCTGTGGTCAGACCAGCTGACATAGAAACAACCGCTCTCGGAGCTGCATATGCTGCTGGAATGGCTGTAGGAGTGTGGAAAGAAGAGGAGCTTTTTGCTTTGGGACAAAATATCAAAACTGCATCCATATTCTCCCCAAAATCAAGTGTAGAATGGAGGAAGAAGAAGGTGGATTCTTGGTGCAAAGCTGTTGAAAGAACGTTTGGTTTGGCTGATCTTGAAATGTGATACAACAGTTATTTCTGTTTCGACTTCCTGGTGACCATAGTCTCGTCTTTTGTAGATGTTTCATTTTATTTTTGAATTTATAGAGAAAACCCATGCTTATATTCAACTGAATAAAATGCTGAATGTATTACTCTGGTAGTCATTGCTTTGCTTCAATGACGGTCACAGACATTATTAAAGGTTTTAGTTTTCAACATTTCCCTATGAAGTTTGCTGTTCTGTTGGTTTCACTGTTAAAGTTGCTAAATTTCTTAAATTAAAATGTCATGTTTAATGGTTTTACTTGTATATTAAACATGAACATAACACGGATTACTAATTGTGCCAAAAATTTAATTTTTATTGTGTTAATCGTATTTAAATGTGTTGTATAGTTTCTAGTATTTTGATTTGGTTTTTTATTAATGTTACGTGTGTAAAATTATCAGGTATTTAATTGGATTTTAATTATGCATAATAATAAAGTATTGGTGAGCAGAAATATATTTCCATTTTGAAAGCGTAAGTTGCTTGTACGAGTCATTCAGAATGAGAGTAGCGTAAGATTTGGAAACTCTGATTCTGAATGATTATTTGATTTAATTTATGTTTGGAGACGAAGATTATGGATGTGACCCAGTGGTTTGAAATTCAAGTAATCTTATGTTGAAAGATTATGATGGTCATCTTAAAACTTCCAATTATGCTCTCAAGTGGGTTGCGTTTTGGATTCGGATATATAGGCTTGCCACTAAAATGGATATGATTGAATCATCGTGTCACAGTGCATATTGGATGGGGCAACTTCGTATATTTTTCAGTCATTGCAGATGATGGTGAAGTAGGAAAGGTTGCCTAACGTTCGTCATACATGTGGCCAAATTGGGCATGTACTATGAGGGGATAAGGGGGTCAAGCTGCTTATGATGACTGGCTTAGGGTGTCACAATCCCATTAGTAAGAGTGATCTTCCAAGGATGTTTGCTGCGAACCTTGAGCTCAGGATCTTTTGCTTACCATAGAGGGAAGGAAATACTCACAATTTTTAGGACTCCTGAATTTGTGGTCGTCTGAAATCAGTTGCCCAATTTTGGCAAAACCTCCACTGTTGGGGATAGTATCCTGTGTACGGGAGAAGTTAGTGATTAGTACTATTAATTTCCAAATTAAAAAAATTAGGAAAAAGAAAACAATATCTCTGTCATACATGGCATTATTTTGTATAAAAAATCCGGCTATATATTTTTCAAAATTCCTCTACTTCAAAGGGACTTATCTTTCTTTAGGCCCATTTCAATCAAGCCTTACAACAAGGACAATATGTGACAATGAGGCGGATGTACAAAACCTTACTTAGGTGGAAGAAACTAGCCTCGCGTAACCAAGATTCCAATCGAATGGCCTTTAGCTTTGCCCCGGGAAAATTAATTATTTACTTTGTAATTCAAGAAAGATCAGTAGGTTCTAATCAGCGAGCTTGGGTCCTAATCTCATTGGAATTGCTATGGCTTGAGTTGACTGAAAATCACTTTAGGAAAATAATTTTTAAAATATAATTTACTTTTTTGAAAAAATTAATATTTTTTAGTGTTTGGTTGGAACTGCGTAAAATATTTTATGTTGTTTAGTAAATTCCCTGAAAATGTTTTAAAAAAGCTATTTTAAATGAAACAAACATACATTTGAATTTTTATTGTCTTTTAATTGTTTAGCTAAATTCACTTTCTTGAAAATATTTCAAAAAAAAATATTTTAAAAAATATTTTAAATGATACAAACATATATTTGACTTTTTCTTTTCATTTAATTGTTTAACTAAATTCACTAAACAAAATGTGTAAACCAAACTACAACATTATGACGGAATTCACAATTTTTTTACATGCACATATACATACATAAATATAACCATGTTACACAAGGCACTTGCACAAGGAAAAGGGAAAAAAATTACAAAAATCAATTAATACACAAGTTGTGTCTACAAGCAAATGAGCATTCCTATATTAGCATCATCATCTTGCTGTAAGTGACCAATGAAAGATGGCATACTTAAAATCCAAACTTCAATGGCCTTAGTATCTCCTATGCTTCTTTGGTAATGGCTTTGCTTGTTCTTCATTCTAAAAACACACGGTAAAAGATTCCATGTCAATTAGAGAATAAATAAAATTTTGTTGAAAAAGGGTCAAATAACCTTCCATTCTATTTAAAATGAGGTAAACGAGACCATCTATTATTGCCAACAAAATCAAAATGAAGATGCAAAACCAGTTCAAATTTTAATCATCTTCTTTGGCATCAGCTAAATTACATTACATCTATATTAATAAAATCAAAATGAAGATGCAAAACCAGTTCAAATTTGAACCATCTTCTTTGGCATCAGTTGAATTACATTACATCTATATTAATAAAGCCTGTAACAAAATTACATTACTCCTCACAAAACCCTATGTGATACGAGTCACAAAAGCCCAAATTCTTGAAGGCGAGGCCCAATAAGCAAATTCCCAGCCCAATCAAGAAATCCATCCATACTTAGTTGAAAATCAGGCCAAATTGTCAAAGTGGCCCAAGTTGTAAAGTTTTATTTTTATTTTTATTTATTTATTTATTTATTTACTTAGTTTAAATTTTTATGTCAATATTCAGTCCAAGAGTCCCAGATAAAATGACCTTTGACCGAATTTCCGTATTAAAATAATTAGGAGTTTTTTTTTATTTTAGTTTTCTAATTAGATTAGGACTAGTTATAAGGCCTATTTAAAGGCATGGCTGTCCACCTTGTTAAACACTTATCATTATTATTAAAATTTCAGATTTGTTGAGAGCAGAATTTTCTTTGAGTTTTCTCCAAGATTTTTCTCTTGAGTTTTCTTTAGAAGTTGTTTTAACAATCTTGTGATTGTGGGAGCCATCTTCAACCTTCTTCTTGCCATTGATATTCTTTGGAGGGGAGATTAGAGCCGTTTGAAGGGAGTTGTGAGATCTTTCGAGATTTCAAGGCTTCTTAGGACTTATCTTTTAATTTCTTACTGTCAATTCTTTCTTTATTTCTACTTGTGCTGAATCATTATCTAATCTATTTTCTGTTCTTATTGTGTTTTCAGCCTTTTTCTATCTTAAGGAATCAGCCCAAAAATCCCCAATTTCTAGGGTTTTTCCATACTCTTTTTGGGTGAAATTAGATTGTCGAAATTTGGGGAAAACTATCTTGGTGTTCAATTGGGCAGAATCACAATCTCCTTGAGGGTTTCAAGAACCCTAACACTTATTTCTATTCTCAATTTGATTCTTTGCTGATTTGGGGATTTTATTTCAGATCTGAAAATTCAAAAATCTAATCTTTTAATTTTCTGTTTCGTTTCAGATCTAATTGTTTAGGGTTTTCGTAGGAGTTTCTCGTGACTTGGCAACTCGATCTTGGTCCGCGCGCAACCCCGTATCATTTGGTATCAGATTTTGGGCGTTTTGGGTGTTCTTGGTTGATTTCTAAACTGATCTCTATTTTTTAAATTACAAACAGTAGTTTTACCCAGAAAAATTTTCGAAAAAAATTCATTTGAGTGGGTAAATGTTTTCTGATTGATCTGAAATTTTACATACATATTTTTGGCACTGTTATTGAATATACAAAAATATTTCCCGCAAAAAAATAAGTCGAAAAAGTCAAAAAATTGAAAAAAGACGAAATCCAATAAAAAATTAAAAAAATATTCAGCGGGTTGAATTTGGTGCCCAAATTTTCCAGATCAAAAATTCAATATTTGAAGACATTCCAGATTTAATTTTGTGATTTTTTGAGATTGGGAACACCACAAACGAAGTTGTCAAGTTACTCCGCAGTTTTTCGGGTTTTCTGTTTTCAACAATTTTTATTGATTCTTAGCTGTAGGTTTTCATTTGTTTGCTTTTTATTCTCCCTTTACAATATCTAACACCTTCTTGTTTTTTGTGTTAGTAGGATTTAAACGTGTGCCCAATTCTTCCTCGGTGCAACACGAATCAATTGGTGTCTCGTCAGTTTTTGGCATCCTAGTGCACATTAGGATTCTTTGGTAGATCGGTTCATCCACTCTCTAATTGGTTGATATAAACTTTGATAAAGAACTCACAAGATTGAATTCTACCTCATTGAGAATTTGATTTTTTCTTTTTGAGTGATTAACGGTGAGGTTTGATAACTTTTATTTTTGAGTGTTGAGTGTTTTGCAGGTTTTAAAAAAAATGTCTACAGGTGATAATAATAGTGACATATTTAAAAAATTCCAACAACAGTTGGATGAACAGGCTGCTGCTCTTCGAGCCTTGATTGCTACCATCAATGAAGTACGATTGAATCAAGAACCTCAATATCGATATCCAATCAAGGAAGATCGGGATAACCAGCCCCATAGGCGCGACCCTCGACGTGTCCCTAGAATGGATGATGATTTTCATGATCGTGAGCAACCTTCTTTGGCAAAACCAAAGAGTGAGCAGCAACGAGGACATCTCTTTCATACTCGCTGCCATGTACAAGGGAAGCTTTGTAGAGTTATTATTGATGGTGAAAGTTGCACGAACGTAGCCAGCATGACGATGGTGGAAAAGCTTTGCTTAACCACTACCAAGCATCCACAACCTTATCAACTACAAGAGCTTAGCAACGAAGGCCGATTTAAGGTCACTCAACAAGTACGCATCGCCTTTTCTATCGGTAAGTATCAAGACGAAGTTGTGTGCGACGTAATGCCTATTCAAGCCTGCCATTTGTTGCTAGGAGAACCATGGCAACTGGATCGAAAAGTCACTCACGATGGTCGTACCAATAGGTATTCTGTCAAGCATCAAGGAAAGAAACTCACCTTAGTGCCGCTCACTCCGGAACAAGTCCATGAGGACCAAATCAAACTGAAAAATTCTGTTAAAACAAGTGAGGAAAAAGAAAAAGAGAATGAAAAAGAGCAAAAAGAGATTGAGAGTGAAAAAGAAATTGAAGAAAGAAGAGAAAATGAATTAGAAAAAGAAACAAAAGAAAAAGACGTGGAAAGGGTAGTGAGGAATGTTTCCACTAACCAAGATATGAATTTTTCTTGTGTTGCTACTTTTCAGGTTCCCGAAAGATCGAAAGATAACTTTCAACTTCAATACCTCTCAAATGAAAGACGCTTTCATACGATCAACTTAGGCAAAGATGAAATCACACTACATGATCCCGAAGGTAAGCGAGGTAAGGAAATTTTAGAAACCGAGTCCAGTGCAGATTTGAAAATTATTGATAAAACTTTTGGTGACTTAGTTCTTAAAAGATCCCCTCATTTTGATCCGATTAATTGTTACTCTTCGATTGTGGTTGATAAAGTCATTACGAAAAGAAGTGTGATTTGTTATTCTCTTGATTTACCTTGTGTAAAATCCTCGAATTTGTCCAAATCTGTTTTGGAGAATAAGGTAACGAAATTTTCCAAATTTGTTTTCAATTTATATTCGTGCCTTAAACAGTTTATGTGGTTGTACATGAAGTTTGAGTTCCATTTGACAAAGGTTAACTCAACAACGGAGATTCGACTACACTATGCCCCCGATGAGCGAAGGTTTGTTTTAAATGAAAAAGGTAAAATCGACCCTTATTCTTCTGCTTATCGAGGTAAGATGCTTGAAACCTTTGAAACACTTTTGTACTCCTCGGATAGTGATAAAGATCGTGTTGATGAACACTTAGATCGAAACGTGCTTGACTGTCCTATTTTATTTATTGATGATCTATCTGTTTTGATGGTTGATAAAAAGATTCTTGTTTTTGATAATGCATGTGTGAGTGAATCTATAGACCGTCGATTAATGCATGGTATGATTATGCAACTCTGTGAACCATGTGAATCTTTTCAAATACCTACTTGTGACGATTATGTTTACCATTTGATTTATTACTCGCAATTTATTCATGGTTTGTGGGAACAATGTGAGACGACTGAATGCCTTAAAACATGTCCATCTTTGTTTCAAATATTTGACGAGGCAGTGGTGAGTAAATTAGATTGTTTGCTTGGTAATCTGAATCTGTCCATTCACATGCGTTATACCTGTTCTGTTATGCTTATGATTGGACTACAAGCTTGTTTCCGTTGCTATTTACTATCTCATGGCTATTCTTTTCAGTGGACTCAATTGCCATTAGTCCCGTTCGATAGAGGAAAGTCGAGTTCATTTGATTTTTCAGATTCGAGGACGAATCTTTTTGAGGAAGGGGGGAATGATACGAGTCACAAAAGCCCAAATTCTTGAAGGCGAGGCCCAATAAGCAAATTCCCAGCCCAATCAAGAAATCCATCCATACTTAGTTGAAAATCAGGCCAAATTGTCAAAGTGGCCCAAGTTGTAAAGTTTTATTTTTATTTATTTATTTATTTATTTACTTAGTTTAAATTTTTATGTCAATATTCAGTCCAAGAGTCCCAGATAAAATGACCTTTGACCGAATTTCCATATTAAAATAATTAGGAGTTTTTTTTATTTTAGTTTTCTAATTAGATTAGGACTAGTTATAAGGCCTATTTAAAGGCATGGCTGTCCACCTTGTTAAACACTTATCATTATTATTAAAATTTCAGATTTGTTGAGAGCAGAATTTTCTTTGAGTTTTCTCCAAGATTTTTCTCTTGAGTTTTCTTTAGAAGTTGTTTTAACAATCTTGTGATTGTGGGAGCCATCTTCAACCTTCTTCTTGCCATTGATATTCTTTGGAGGGGAGATTAGAGCCGTTTGAAGGGAGTTGTGAGATCTTTCGAGATTTCAAGGCTTTTTAGGACTTATCTTTTAATTTCTTACTGTCAATTCTTTCTTTATTTCTACTTGTGCTGAATCATTATCTAATCTATTTTCTGTTCTTATTGTGTTTTCAGCCTTTTTCTATCTTAAGGAATCAGCCCAAAAATCCCCAATTTCTAGGGTTTTTCCATACTCTTTTTGGGTGAAATTAGATTGTCGAAATTTGGGGAAAACTATCTTGGTGTTCAATTGGGCAGAATCACAATCTCCTTGAGGGTTTCAAGAACCCTAACACTTATTTCTATTCTCAATTTGATTCTTTGCTGATTTGGGGATTTTATTTCAGATCTGAAAATTCAAAAATCTAATCTTTTAATTTTCTGTTTCGTTTCAGATCTAATTGTTTAGGGTTTTCGTAGGAGTTTCTCGTGACTTGGCAACTCGATCTTGGTCCGCGCGCAACCCCGTATCACTATGTTTCATAATACAAATTCTCCAATCTATGAACCTATAAACCAAGATTACAAGTGAACAAAGTTGATATAACTTTTCACAACCTAATCAGCCATCTTGTATACATCACTTCTGTGAAAGATTATACTTCAACTGAATAGACAAAGGTTCAATTACTTTGCATCATATATGCAATAACCCGTTTTTAGTCAAATCGGAACAATAATTTTGGAACCACAAATCCGAGGTCAAAATATTTATTTTATTATTATTTTAATGTTTACAGTATGATAGAATAATTTTCAAAAAATTTCATTAAGAAATTTTATCGTTTGATTGGTCAATTTGATAAAAAGGACTAAATCGCGTAAAGTGTAAAAATGGATTTCTATTAGATAAAAGTATCAATGGCTATGGAATTAAATAGTTAAAGTCCTTAAGTGGTAATTATACCATTATTAAAATAAGTGGACAAAGATGGACACCATTTGGATGATATTAATGGTTTATTATTCAGATTAATTTGGTAATTTGTAAATATAAGTTAATTAAATAAAACAAACATAAATTTTAAGGCTTCCATTTTCTTCTAGCCGATTGTTAAAGAGAAGAAAAGCTATTTTTTTTAGGGTTCATTCTGTCAAGCTATTTTTGATCAATTAAGGTACGTTTTTGTTCTGTTTTTAATGATTTTTACGTTTTTGAAATCGTTGCAACTAGGTCTAGCTAGCCTAGGGACTAATTTGCAAAAATATTAAATATTTTGAATGTTTCCATTGATGAATAAGCATGTATTTGAAGTTTCTTGATTGATTATGAATGCTTGTTGATAGATATCCAAGTTTTGTAAGTGATTTTTAATAAAAATGAAAATTAGGGGCTAAATTATGAAATGTGTGAATTTAGGGGTTAAAATGTGAAATAAATGAAAATTTTGGGCTGCTATAAGTATGATAAATATTTGGCTAGCTTAGGTTGTGATGAAATTGAATGAATTTTGTTTTACGAGCCTAGGGACTAAATTGTAAAATTGTTGACATATTAGGGGAAAAAATTTAAATGTGCTTTAATGAGTGTTTCGGATTAAATTGAATAGAGAGATAATTGAATAAGCTGAATTTGATATTATATAGATTAAGAAAAGAAAAATACGGACTTAGATCGGGGAAAGAACAAAGTCTCAGATTAGTTGACCAGTGTCGTCGTTTTTACGTTCGAGGTAAGTTCGTATGTAATAAGCATTGATATAATTATGTTTTAAATGCTTTGATGTTGTATGAATTGTGAATTCGACTCTAAAGATACGTTCGACGATGATTCGGCATTGAAACTCCCAGTTGAACCTTAGGAATAGATTAGGATACTAGTGACATGTCATTAGGGGATACATTGATTTGGCTCCAGGCCATGATATTGGCACTTCGGGTGTGAGCTTCACTGATTTGGCTATGGGCCATGATATTAGCACTTCGAGTGTGAGATATATTGAGTTGGCTTCGGGCCATGATTTTGGCACTTAGTGTGCGAGACTCCTGAGTATCCGAC
This sequence comes from Gossypium hirsutum, assembly GCF_007990345.1. Lineage (NCBI taxonomy): Eukaryota > Viridiplantae > Streptophyta > Magnoliopsida > Malvales > Malvaceae > Gossypium > Gossypium hirsutum. Next base: position 69,367,464 of record NC_053429.1, on the reverse strand, counting down.
CTCTATTCCAAATGGTTCAACGGGTATATTTGAAGATGTGAATTGGTGAGAAATAGATACGTATCGGTATAGGTATGTACGAAAACTATTTGAGCAATGAATTAAAGGAAGTTGTAAGCTTAAGATCAATTATGTGGTTAAATTCCATGTTAACTTGGTGTTTAATGTTTTGATGCAATTTTAGTTACTTATTTGAAAATGTAAATGAATGGTGAAATTTGCTTAATTATTTCATTACAAGCTTACTAAGTTATAAAGCTTACATTTTTTTTTTGTGTTTTCTAGTGATTTTTAAGCTAGCTCAGATTTGGGGATCGTCGGAGACTTCATCTCACTATTAAGCTATCAATTTGGTACTTTTAAGCTTATGTTTTGAGTATATGACATGTATAGGTATTTTTGAGTCATTTTGATTATGGATTGATAATTATTTTTGATAATTTGAAATGGCTTGTAAATGTATATGTTCTGGTTTGTAAATATAGCCATGAAAGTTGGCTTAATTTGGTTGTTATGGTTATGTATATATATGTGCATTTATGGTTTGTATTGTAAGATCATGAATGGATATGAGTATGACTTATATTATGAAGCTTGTGGATATTGATATGGTATATGCTAAATGGTTAAAATTAGAGAACATATAGGTTTGTGAAATTGAACATCATGATGCATAATTGGAAATGTATATTTAGATGACTTGTGTGTATTGAAGTTAATGGTGTAATGTGCATGATTAGGCTTGAATTGGATGTTTAAATGTCTATTTTTATACCATGAATTGTGCAATTTGGTTTGATATAGGTTTGTGCAAGTTGGGTGGCAAAATGGCGTGGTAAATAGCCTATTTTTGTCCATACGGGCGTGTGTCTCAGCCGTGTGTGATATACAATCATGTACACGGTCGTGTGTCCCTTAGTATTGAAATTGAAATTGAAATCAAGTCAGTATGCTCTACACGTTCTCACACACGGGCGTGTGACATGGCCGTGTGGCATAAGTCAATATACCCTATAGGTTTGGCATGACCTAGCACACGGCTTGGCACACGGGCGTGTATGGCCATTTTTAAGGCACACAAGCTAGCCATATGGGCGTGTGTGCTGGCTATGTGACCCAAGTTAGAGAGTTACACGGGGTCGGATGTAATATCCTAATTTTGGGCCTAGTCGGAATAGTGGTTTTGTGACCACAAAATTCGAGATAGAAATAATTATTTTATGATTATTTTAAGGTCTATGATATGATTGCATGATTGTGTGAAAATTTCGTGAAGAAATTTTATGCATAAGGTGCTTAAATTGAAATTAGGGACTAAATCGAATAATTTACAAAACTTGCATTCTAGAAGTTTCTAGCATGAAATTGTTTTGAAATATTAATTAGGAGGTATTAAATAGAAATTTTACCAATTTCTAAGTCTATGGACAAAAATTGGACATGGATGGAATTTTTGGAAAGTTTAGTAGTAAGGGCATTTTGGTCATTTAGGGGTAAAATGAATTAAAATACAAAATTAAAAGCTAATTTTGCTCATCTTCAACCCCATGGCCGAATATAGCAAGGAGAAACCATGGCTAGGGTTTTTCAAGCTTCCAAGCTCGATTGTAAGTCCGTTTTAGCCTCGTTTTTAATGATTTTTACGTTTTTGGAGTCTCGGTAGTTCGATTTAGCTTATGCTAGCAATAATTTAACCTAGGGTTTATATTTGGAAAAATACCCATAGGTGAAATTTGTGTATTTTGGTGTTTTATGATAGAATATGAGGTTTTAAATTATGTTAGACAACTTGTGCTACTCGGTTTTAAGTGAAAACGAGCAAAAGGGCTTAATTGGTAAAAATACCTAATAGTCATAAGTACATGTTAGAGTGAGAATTTGATGTTGCCATAGAAGGGAAAAATGATCAGCATGTCATAAAAAATAAGAAAATAGGCTGAAGTTTAATTTACGAGCTTTGGGGCAAAAGTGTAAATATGCAAAAGTTTAGGGGCAAAATTATAATTTTTCCAAAATATGATTTTGGGTCAATTTGAATAATGTGAGTCATAATTAGACTATATTTTAAATGATAGAGCAAGGAAAACTGAAATTCGGGCTAAAATGAGGAAAATACCAAGTTGTGGACGAAATGGTAAAAGGAGCCATTTTCACATACGAGGTAAGTTCATGTGTAAATAATGTAGCATAAATGTTATTTTTAAGTTATTAATGTTAATTATATGATATGCTGATTTTTAATCGTGAAATATTATGCCTTGTGGTTAATGTTGAGTAATATGCAAATTATGTTTACTACTTGATAAATATGAATTGCTACCGAGTATCGGTTCCGATATTCCATGGAAGACGGCAAATGTGAGATCGAGGGAAAAAGCCCGTTTGAACCTTAGGAATAGATTAGGATACAAGTGACATGTCACTAGGATGGTTGAGCATCCGAACTCGTTAAGTTGAGTCCGAGTTCACTTATGGATGCGAATGTCCGAACTCGTTGAGTTGAGTCCGAGTTCGTGAAATGTAACTAGGCATCCGAACTCGTTGAGTTGAGTCTGAGTTCACCTATGGATGCGAACGCCCGAGCTCGTTGAGTTGAGTCCGAGTTCGCTTATGGGCGGGTTACATGGTAGCTTGGCTACATATGTGACACTTATGTGCAAACTTTCCATGTATCCGAATTATATTCCGATGTGTTCAACGGGTAAAGTTCTACTGAAATGGAGGAATACTCAAGATGAAAGGGATGTATTGGTAAATGTTGTGAAATGGGTACTTTGAACAGATATGTACTTAACCCTCGGGTTGAAAAATCGATATAACAACAATATGATAAGATGATAAATGAAAATGTGATATGAATGTCTCGGTGATGATTATGCAAATGATGTTTTATGTTTGCTTATATAGTTATGTTACTTCCTATTTGCATGTGAACTTACTAAGCATTTATGCTTACTCCCTTCTTTTCATTCCTTGTAGTTTTGAAAAGCCAGCTCGGAAATCGGGAACGGTCGGAGGCTCGCTCACACTATCCGTATACCATCTTGGCATAATGGCTTGTATATTTTGAGTATGGCATGTATAGCATTATAATCATTTTGTATATATGGTCTTATGATATAGTTATTGAGTGGTATGGAAATTCTTGGTAATGATTAGCCATTGGAATGGCTAATCATGATCATATTTGTGTTATGTATGTCAAATTGCTAGCTAATCCATGGAAACCATGAAATAGGTAAAATTTACCATAAAATAGATTCAGACAGCAGTAGTGACGTGAATTTGAAAAATCACTAAAAATAGTAGAAATGAAATTAAATAATGAATAAGTTATGGAATCGAAGCTTGATGAGTCTATTTTCATATGGAAGAAGCAAAACAGGTATATGAGCTATATTTTATGAGATGTTTAAATTTTTGTGAAACAGGGCCAGAGCAATTTCTGGATCCCCTGTTCTGACTTTGGAAATTCACCATAAATTTTACAAAGATAATTAGAAGTCATGCTTTATATTTACAGATTCCTTATTGAGTCTAGTTTTATTAGAGACAAACGGCATAGTCATTGAAGCTCTGTACAGGGAGATATCTGATTCGTAATACACAGATGTCAGAGTAGTTGAACCCTGAAACAGGGGAGACTTTAACTAATAAAATATACTAATTGGCCCAACCAAAAATTATAGAAAAAAATTAGTATATAGATATATGAGTGTAGTTTCAGGAAAAATTTACGGAATTGGATTTCGAGTTTCGGAACTAGAGATATGATTTTTAAAGCAACTGTGATGCAGTTAGCCAGCTTGTCTGGAAATTTTAAAATGAATTGTATGAGCTGTTTAAGTAATGAATTAAGTCCGTTAACACCTCGTGTTCGACTCCGGCAATGGTCTCGAGTACGGGGCATTACATTTAGTGGTATCAGAGCAGGTTTAGTCGGTTCTCGGACTAGCGTAGCATGTGTAAAAGTTTAGCTATACATGCTACTGATCTGTGATAGTGTGATGTCTTCCGATGCGTATGAGTACCGTCTTATTTAGACAGGGTTCTCTCCAACCGAGCTGTGCCGACCATGTTCAATGTTATGTGAAGGTATTTGAGTAAAATTATGATTATGATAAGTCTCGGTTCAGAAAAGTATGAATAAAGGTTTATGATACATATGTGATAAATATTCATATTTGCTTAATGCTCATATGATGTAATGTATGTGGCTTACTTAATAAGATGAACGGAATAAATAGAAAGTAGTAGAGGTATGAATAAAGGTCATAATATTATGATACGAGTGAAAATGTCCTTGTCTTGATTTGGACGTCGAATGTTGATAAATGTTAATGATATATAATTTTTATGAGATAAAGGATTATAATGAAATGAACTTATCTATGTTAAATTGTTGGACTGAATTATATGATTGAAATGATATGTACATGATGATGCACGAAATGAAAGTTGTGATTGTGATGCAAATATCTATGTTTGTTTGGCCTTATATAATGTCATGAGCATGAATTAATTTAATTAAATGAATGGATAAGTAAAGCTGTCTAGAAAACATAGAATATATGCATAAGTATATTGTCTAAATGGGACAATAGGAAAATTGGTGTAAGCCAACATGAATGAATGACATGATTTTGATGATGTTGCTATGATGATGGGAGTTGTGTCATATGTGTGTGTATAAGAAAGTCGAGTCAGAGGTCCTACAACCCCTCCCCCTTACCGAAGTGGTACTTATAATGGAATTTCATGAGATTTGTATTGAAGAAGTTTCTGGTTGAGAACCCAAAGAGTACAGTGATAGAATAATTATAAGTATGATTAGAGATTGAAAATGAGCTGATAAGTAAAGTCAGAGCCAGTAAAGTATCGGATTGACGTAAAAATTATTGAGTTATGCACTGTCCCAGTTAGAAAAGGAATTCTCCTTGGTAAACTAAATTACTCAGGTGCAAGGTCGAGAAAAGTGTAAATCAAAATTTATTCAGAACTGGCCTTTTTTAGTGAATGGTTTAATATGAAATTTGTGACGGCAGAACTAGTTGGGGAAATGATAATTGAAATGTGAACAATCTGAGTGTGACAGTTATGACTGGACAGATTTAGCAGTCTCTTTTGAGATGTTCTATGTGTTTACCCGTTCTCAGAAATATTTCTATGGCTATTGATCTTCTGAAGAAATTCTTGTTATATGGGAATGTCTTCTAATTCTGGTGTTGGATGAAAGCATTGGTAGTCTGACTGGTTTATAATTTATATTGCTCTATTTCATCGGGTATTCTATTTCATTTCGTCTGATAAGAATTGATGAGAGAATACGTATGATATTATGATTCTGTTTCTTCTACTTGATGCTTCATCTGATATATATGTATGGGAAGATATATTGATCTTGTTATATTTGATTTTAGTGGGATTAAATGATGTTTTCTTCTGGACTTTCTTTCTTTGAAGAATTATCGGGGTATTCCGTATTTTCTCTATGAGTTTGGTTTTCGATTCTCCGGCATAGTATCGTATCTTGGGTTTCTTTATCCTGGATCTCTTTATTCTGGATTTCTTTATTCTGGGTTTCTCTATCTTGGATTTCTTTATTCGGTTTTCTTGTTATCTTTGTTCCATAATTTGTCAATTACGACTCATGTTCGAAGTGGGTTCTTCAGCTCGTGATAATCATGTCAAATATGACTATACTTCTAATTTGATCTTGGTAATGTGGTGATTTTAGTATTGGGATTTTTTCTAATTTCTATATAAGGATTTGACATCAGTAAAGGCATAGGTGATAAAAGCGCGAGTTTCAGTCGGTATGGTGAATTATTTATTTGAAAGATTTCATGTGACAATTATGTCAGGATTATTTTTTTTCAAGTCTGATAATAGAATTTCATTTTGTACGGATAAAAGAGTAAATAGTTTGAACGAGAAGTGTATATTTATTAGAAAGAGTTGGATATTAGTTTAAGTCACTACGAATGATAAGGTTTCCATCTTGTGAAAGCTGAAAAGTTTATTACATGTTGACAGAGTTCGGATAGATGAGAATATTGGTAACCGAAGCGTCTGAACTAGACTAGTCTATATTGAGCAAAGACTTCCTGACTTTCAGTAATGTATTGTTGTATGAATTGTGATGTGTTTCAAGACAGTGAGGTAATGTGATAGTTTAGAGCATCCGATGTTACATAAAATCGGAGTTGTTAAAGAGGTTAAAGCCGAGCATTGGGATCTATCAAAATTATCCTTGTCAGTGTTGATATTAGGATGGAAATGAGAAGGATTATTCTTGAGGCCATATCAGAATTATTTCTATGGCGGAAAGAGGAAAATGTGATGTATCCTATTGTTAAATGTTTGGCGAGATCTATAAATCATATCTGTATTGAATGAATTCCTACTCATCAGATTCATGGAATTTCAGGTCTCTTTGATTGTTGGATTTCTTGGAATTCCGGTCTCCATTAAATCAAGTTGAGATCCGGGTTTTATGTCATGATATCATGGGAAACTGAGAAGGGTTGAAAATTTAAGAACAGTTGAGAGTTGAGACTGTAAGCTTTTAGATCATATGAGAAATTGAAGAGATGTATTGGAGGTACAGTCTAAGTGCAAGTTCTTCAGCACTGAATATGAGATTAAAAGTGAAGACCACTTTTCTGGTAAGATTTTCGGGGACGAAAATCCCTGAGGGGGAGAGTTGTAATATTCTAATTTTGGGCCTAGTCGGAATAGTGGTTTCGTGACCACAAAATCCGAGATAGAAATAATTATTTTATGATTATTTTAAGGTCTATGATATGATTGCATGATTTGTGAAAATTTCGTGAAGAAATTTTATGCATAAGGTGCTTAAATTGAAATTAGGGACTAAATCGAATAATTTACAAAACTTGCATTCTAGAAGTTTCTAGCATGAAATTGTTTTGAAATATTAATTAGGAGGTCTTAAATAGAAATTTTACCAATTTCTAAGTCTATGGACAAAAATTGGACATGGATGGAATTTTTGGAAAGTTTAGTAGTAAGGGCATTTTGGTCATTTAGGGGTAAAATGAATTAAAATACAAAATTAAAAGCTAATTTTGCTCATCTTCAACCCCATGGCCGAATATAGCAAGGAGAAACCATGGCTAGGGTTTTTCAAGCTTCCAAGCTCGATTGTAAGTCCGTTCTAGCCTCGTTTTTAATGATTTTTACGTTTTTGGAGTCTCGGTAGCTCGATTTAGCTTATGCTAGCAATAATTTAACCTAGGGTTTATATTTGGAAAAATACCCATAGGTGAAATTTGTGTATTTTGGTGTTTTATGATAGAATATGAGGTTTTAAATTATGTTAGACAACTTGTGCTACTCGGTTTTAAGTGAAAACGAGCAAAAGGGCTTAATTGGTAAAAATACCTAATAGTCATAAGTACATGTTAGAGTGAGAATTTGATGTTGCCATAGAAGGGAAAAATGATCAGCATGTCATAAAACATAAGAAAATAGGCTGAAGTTTAATTTACGAGCTTTGGGGCAAAAGTGTAAATATGCAAAAGTTTAGGGGCAAAATTATAATTTTTCCAAAATATGATTTTGGGTCAATTTGAATAATGTGAGTCCTAATTAGACTATATTTTAAATGATAGAGCAAGGAAAACTGAAATTCGGGCTAAAATGGGGAAAATACCAAGTTGTGGACGAAATGGTAAAAGGAGCCATTTTCGCATACGAGGTAAGTTCATGTGTAAATAATGTAGCATAAATGTTATTTTTAAGTTATTAATGTTAATTATATGATATGCTGATTTTTAATCGTGAAATATTATGCCTTGTGGTTAATGTTGAGTAATATGCAAATTATGTTTACTACTTGATAAATATGAATTGCTACCGAGTATCGGTTCCGATATTCCATGGAAGACGGCAAATGTGAGATCGAGGGAAAAAGCCCGTTTGAACCTTAGGAATAGATTAGGATACAAGTGACATGTCACTAGGATGGTTGAGCATCCGAACTCGTTGAGTTGAGTCCGAGTTCACTTATGGATGCGAATGTCCGAACTCGTTGAGTTGAGTCCGAGTTCGTGAAATGTAACTAGGCATTTGAACTCGTTGAGTTGAGTCCGAGTTCACCTATGGATGCGAACGCCCGAGCTCGTTGAGTTGAGTCCGAGTTCGTTTATGGGCGGGTTACATGGTAGCTTGGCTACATATGTGGCACTTATGTGCAAACTTTCCATGTATCTGAATTATATTCCGATGTGTTCAACGGGTAAAGTTCTACTGAAATGGAGGAATACTCAAGATGAAAGGGACGTATTGGTAAATGTTGTGAAATGGGTAGTTTGAACAGGTATGTACTTAACCCTCGGGTTGAAAAATCGATATAACAACTATATGGTAAGATGATAAATGAAAATGTGATATGAATGTCTCGGTGATGATTATGCAAATGATGTTTTATGTTTGCTTATATAGTTATGTTACTTGCTATTTGCATGTGAACTTACTAAGCATTTATGCTTACTCCCTCCTTTTCATTCCTTGTAGTTTTGAAAAGCCAGCTCGAAAATCGGGAACGGTCGGAGGCTCGCTCACACTATCCGTATACCATCTTGGCATAATGGCTTGTATATTTTGAGTATGGCATGTATAGCATTATAATCATTTTGTATATATGGTCTTATGATATGGTTATTGAGTGGTATGGAAATTCTTGGTAATGATTAGCCGTTGGAATGGCTAATCATGATCATATTTGTGTTATGTATGTCAAATTGCTAGCTAATCAATGGAAACCATGAAATAGGTAAAATTTACCATAAAATAGATTCAGATAGCAGTAGTGACGTGAATTTGAAAAATCACTAAAAATAGTAGAAATGAAATTAAATAATGAATAAGTTATGGAATCTAAGCTTGATGAGTCTATTTTCATATGGAAGAAGCGAAATAGGTATATGAGCTATATTTTATGAGATGTTTAAATTTTTGTGAAACAGGGCCAGAGCGATTTCTGGATCCACTGTTCTGACTTTGGAAATTCACCATAAATTTTAAAAAGATAATTAGAAGTCATGCTTTATATGTACAGATTCCTTATTGAGTCTAGTTTTATTAGAGACAAACGGCATAGTCATTGAAGCTCTGTACAGGGAGATATCTGATTCGTAATACACAGATGTCAGAGTAGTTGAACCCTGAAACAGGGGAGACTTTAACTAATAAACTGTACTAATTGGCCCAACCAAAAATTATAGAAAAAAATTAGTATATAGATATATGAGTGTAGTTTCAGGAAAAATTTACGGAATTGGATTTCGAGTTTCGGAACTCGAGATATGATTTTTAAAGCAACTGTGATGCAGTTAGCCAGCTTGTCTGGAAATTTTAAAATGAATTGTATGAGCTGTTTAAGTAATGAATTAAGTCCGTTAACACCTCGTGTTCGACTCCAGCAACGGTCTCGGGTACGGGGCGTTACATCGGACATGGGTTGAGACACGGCCATGGGCTCCTATTTCGAATGTCCACACAGCTTGTGACATGGGCTTGTGTCCCCTGTTTTTGAGAAAAATTCTTAAGTGTTCAAAATGTTTACAAAGTTTCAGTTTAGTCCCAAACCACACCCAATGTATGTTTAGGGCCTTGTAGGCTCGTATTAGGAACACAATGATTGGTTGTGAATGAAATGTATATGATTTGTTTAATTGGATGTGAAATGTATGTTTGAATGTGTTATAAGTTTGTTAATACTCTGTAACTCTATTTCAGCATTGAATACGGGTGAGGGGTGTTACATTTGTTGGTATCAGAGCTACAGTTTAGTCAATTCTCGGACTAACATAGCATGTGTTACTGTCTAGCTATACATGCCATATATAAACTGTGATAGTGTGATGACTCCTAACAATTTTAAAATGTGTTTTTGTATAGTAAATGGATCCTGATCGAGTTGTAGCTAACGATGTTGAGAGTAATGCGCCAGCTCCCGCTCAAGGGACAGCGCCATCTGAATCTAGACCTGTAACGAGTAGTTATGGAGGAGAGGCTAAAGAAGCCTTTTTTGAAATGATGAACGAATGGTTTACACAATATGTCTGGACAAATCTGGCTGCTCAACAACCTCCATCCCCACCTAATCCTCAACTTATTCGCGTAGCTCCTCAAGATGTGAAACTTCAACGACTAAATAAGCCTCTGGTGGATAAGATTCAAAAGTACAGGGCCGAAGAGTTCAGAGCTACCATTGATGATGATCCCAAGAGAGCTGAATTTTGGCTTGAAAACACTGTTAGGGTATTTGATGAGTTGTCATGTATGCTAGCCGAGTGTCTAAAATGTGCTATATCGTTATTAAGGGACACTGCGTATCAGTGGTGGAACACATTAGTATCTGTGGTACCGAGAGAAAGGGTTACCTTGGATTTATTTCAGATTGAGTTCCAGAAGAAATATATAAGTTAGTGGTTCCTTGATCAAAAGCATAAAGAATTTCTAGAATTGAAACAGGGTCATATGACGGTGACCGAGTATGAAAGAGAATTTGTACAGTTGAGCAAGTATGCTCGGGGGTATGTTTCTACCTAAAAAAATTATGTGTAAACGGTTCATTGATCGGTTGAACGAGGTTATTAAACTTCTAGCTGGAATTCTAGAATTGAAAGAATTTGTTGTCCTTGTTGACAGAGCTTGCAAAGCTGAGGAACTTTGCAAAGAAAAGAGAAAAGCAGATTCAGAGATAAGAGACTAGAGAAAAAGACCGATGAATAAACCAAATCAGTCTTTGTTAAAGAAATCCAGAAATTCATTCAATCGTCCAAATGCTTCAATCGGTATTCGAACAGAGATCGTAGAAAACAATACTCAGGTCCTAAAGCTCAAGCTACATTAGTATCGAGTGTTGGCAGTGTGAGAAACAATAAATCTGAGTGTCAACAGTGTGGGGGACGACATTTTGGAGAATGCTGGAGTAAAAGTAATAAAGCTTGTTACAAATGTGGTTTGCTAAGTCATTTTATTCGAGATTGTCCTAAGTTATCTAAGAAAGACAAATATCAGAGTGCAAGACCGATCAATAAAACTGCTAGCCACCGAGAAATGCGGGGAATGTGTCTAGTGGCAAAGGTGCGACAAAAGACTATAACACCCCAAACCCAACCCAGACGTTACAGCCAGATCCAGCGTGTCACATTGTAGTGTTTTATCAAAAACCTTGTTTTCATTGAAATCCCTTCTTTAAAATGAAAACCTTAATTACTTTGTAAAATCTATTTTCAGTTGCGGAAGTTTTATTTAAAACAGATGATCTATGAAAACATGTCATTTAAAAATTGGGTTGCGGAAACGTAGTATTTAAAAACAGTTATGGTTTAAGAAAACCATGTTTAACTTCTAATAAATGTAAAATATAAAAAAAATCCTAATTTGAAATAATAACCAGAGGAAATGCCTTATTACAATCCGGACTGAAATAACTTAAAATACTAGAACTATATGCTTAAGAACGCAAGCCTAAGTCGTCTTGCTAGCTGGCCACCTCGGAGCCCCTCCAACCTTCGAACCACCTACTGAGGATCACCTGAGAAAAATAAACGTGGGGGTGAGTTTATGAAAAATCAGTGTGTACAACCCTCATCAATCGTAAAACATGCATCACATCAGTTTGGGCCTAAGCCCATTCAATAACGGTGGCACTTGGGCCTTAGCCCATGGTAGCCTCAGTTGGGCCTGAGCCCATGTCACAATCAGAATCAGTTTATGCAATGCACAAATACCAATCCAACCTTGCACTCCATATCCCGTCCAACCCTATACCCCTGTGGGGATTTAATTGACCCACCCATCCCTACACTCTTGATGTAGCACCGGTTGCAGCACTAACTAATATCGCAGCAGAGCTGTCAATCACATAATCGGCTTAAAGCCATTGGTGGATCCACGGTCGTCAAGCAACTATATGATCCTCATATACTTCTTCTGTTCCATAATTCCCAACCCATATGCAACCTAAACAGAATATCATATGAATGCAGCAGGTATACATGTAACATCCATAAATCTTACATTCCACACATAGGGGTATTTTAGTCATTTCTGCCCTTAGGGGCATTTTCTGTAATTTCTCTTTATTATGGGTTTATTACTTACTTTGGCCCATTAACAAGTCCTCGTTGGCTAAAGTGAACAGATATTATGCACTAGGTAGGATTCCAGAGAAGAGGAGGTGAGTCATCAAGACCGCTTAAGTACCAAGCTCTCCCTAGATCCAATCCTAGACATGCATATGCCCATTTCCACACCTCAACCTTATGAATCGTCCACGGTTGTAATTATTTAATTAATTAAGTTTTATGTCTGTTTAAGGAGTTATCATATACTAGACCCAAAACCTCTTACAAAGCCTAGACAAGTCTACATACATGCATATGGCTCATTAGGCCCAAATCTCTTTTATATGGCCCATTAGGCCTAAATCACATTCATATGGCCCATTAGGCCCAATCAAATTCATAGTCATGCAATCGTATGACTTTTCATCACTTAATACCAAATTGCCAATTTCGCCTATTATGGGCCGTACGGCCCATTGGGCCCATTTAGCCCATTCTGGACCAGTTGGCCAACACACGACCCAAGTCCATGGAATCTCTCATGGGGCCTCTGATAACCTATCGGCTTCCCCCTTTACGAGTGTTCGTGCACTCGCAATACTATTGCAGCCAAACTTTTGACTTTTCAGCATTTCAGCTTTTCGGCATTTTGGGATTTGCCGATCTACTGTGTTTGTGCAGTGTATGTACATTCCTCGTACTAAACATGCTTCAATCTACTTAGCCACGAACCTACAAATGATGTCACTCAACGATTAATCATACACTTATCAAATATGGTCAACAAAAACCAAAAATCTCACCTTTGCCATACCTTGAACGACAAGTCTTAACAGCCCTTCCTTAATCACTAATCCCGAGTATTTCTTAAATCTGCATCAATCTTAATCATTAAAAACTAAACAAAAAGTGACTCGCAATCATCTTAAGTCACTCTTAAATCATCCATGATCATTTGGCCAACCTTAACCAATAAAAGAGGAGTACTTACCCAAAACCCCAAAACGTCTAAGGAGTAATTCGACAGAGATCCGAAATCCAAGATTCAATACTAATCCCCTACCAAAACCGATTTAGAAAGAGTGAGGAAGAGAAGAAATTGGTACTAGGAAAACCGACTGAAAGAGTAAAGCACTTACACAAGAATCGGCCGAAATAGAGGGAGTAGTGGTGGCACAAAGGGTCTTCAAGAAAAGCGTTTTAGCTTTTGAGATTTGTTTGGTGAAAGGGGTTATCCGGCACAAATAAGAAGAAGAGAAGAAGGAATCAGCTAAAACCAAAGGGGAATCAAAAGAGAATTTGAGAAGAGAAAGAATAGAAAATCGGCAAGCAAGGAACAAGGAATTCGGCTTCTGAGCACTTAGAAAGAAAAGTGTTTTGGAAACACCAAATAAAAAAATGAGGAATTCGGCCAAAGGAAGAGAAGCAATTTCAGCAATACCCTAGAATCCTCAAAATCGGCGCCTATATATACTATTGTCAATTTTTCTATCCCCAACTTTCCAATTCGGCTCCACCTCTCTATACCCCTCATCTCCTAATTTTTCTCCTTGATAACTCCTTAATCCCTTCTTTAAATTTCTCCTCTGATCACTCCCTTCAGAGTTCACATCCAACGCAACTATTGGCCATTTATTGAGCTCTTTTAAGCAAGAGGGATTCGAATCCCAAACCTCCTTGCCATGTATCTGACGCTGCTTGCCACTCCAACACAAGGCTCCTTGTGTCCAATTCCTCCTTCATTTATTTAAAACCCAAACTACTTGCCATCAAGGTTCTTTTAATTATTAAACTATAATTTCCTTCACCCCAAAGTTTGAATTCAAAACTTAACCAAGACCTATTATCACATAAATAACACTTGACTAGGAATATTAAGCACACCTTTTATCAAAATCGAAAAAAAAAGAAAGTTCAAGAATTTTGGGGAGTTACAAAGACTTTGCTATGAGATTTGAGGCCAGAGCACCTGCTAGAGCTTATGCTATTCGCGGTCACGAAGAGGCGTCATCACTTGATGTAACACCCCAAACCTGGCCCAGACGTTATGGCCAGATCTAGCGTGTCACATTGAAGTGTTTTATCGAAAACCTTGTTTTCATTGAAAACCCTTCTTTAAAATAAAAACCTTGAGTAAAATCCCAGCTTGTATTTGTTGCTTTCAAAGCGAGGTGTATTTTAAAAAAAAACTATTCCTTCTTGTATGATAATAATTACTTTGTAAAATCTCTTTTCAGTTGCGGAAGCTTTATTTAAAACAGATTATCTATGAAAACTTGTCATTTAAAAATTTAGTTGCAGAAGCGTAGTATTTAAAAATAGTTATGGTTTTAAGAAAACCATGTTCAACTTCTAGCAAATATAAAGCATAATAATAAATATAATCTTAATTTGAATAATAACCAGAGGAAAGGCCTTATTACATTCCGGATTGAAATAACTTTAAATACTAGAAATTAGAGGCTTAAGAAAAGAAGTCCAAGTCGTCCTGCTAGCTGGCCACCTCAGAGTCCCTTCAACCGTCGAACCACCTATTGAGGATCACCTGAAAAAAATAAAAGAGGGGGTGAGTTTTCAAAAACTCAGTGTGTACAACCCTCGGCAAATAGAAAAGCACGCAATAACAATTCTTTTTGGGCCTGAGCCCAATTCAATTTTAGAACAAATGTAAAGCAATCAAATATCCATGGATCCCACCCATCCAACCGCTACACACCATCTCCATCCCTCGATACACACTATGTGGGGATATAAATATCGACCCACCCATCCGATACACTCCAATGGTAGCTCGGTTGCGGTATTAGCTTCATTGCAGCAAGCTGCTAATCAAATATTGGGCTTAATAGCCATCGGTGGATCCACGGTCGTCAAGCAACCATGCGATCCTCATATACTTCCTCCGTTCCATAATTCTAAACCCATATGCAACCTAAACAGAATATCATATTAATGCAGCAGGTATACATGTAACATCCATAAATCTTACATTCCACACATAGGGGTATTTTAGTCATTTCTGCCTTTAGGGGCATTTTTGGTAATTTCTCTTTATTATGGGTTTATTACTTACCTTGGCCCGTTAACAAGTCCTCGTTGGCTAAAGTGAACATATACTATGCACCAGGTAGGATTCCAGAGAAGAGGTGGTGAGTCATTACGACCGCTTAAGTACCAAGCTCTCCCTAGATCCGATCCTAGACATGCATATACCTATTGCCACACCTTAACCTTGTGACTCGTCCATGGTCGCAATTAATTAATTATTTAAGTTTTGTGCCTGATTGAGTAGTTACCAAAAAATTGGGTCCACAACCCCTTACTAAACACTAACAGATCCATACTTATTCATTTGGTCCATTTAGGCCCAATCTTATTCATATGGCTCATCGGGCCCAATCACATCCATATGGCCCATCAGGCCCAATCACTTTCATATGGCCCGTTAGGCCCAATCACATTCATAGTCATGCAATCATATGATTTTTCATCACATAGTATCAAATTGCCAATTTTGCCTATTATGGGCCCTACAGCTCATCAGGCCCATTTAGCCCATTCTGGCCCGGTTGGCTAATACACAACCGAAGTCCATGGAATCACTCATGAGGCCTCTGATAACCTATCAGTTTCCCCCTTCCGAGTGTTCACGCACTTTCAAGACTATTGTAGCCAAACCTTTGGCTTTTCGACATTTTGACTTTTTAGCATTTCAGGATTTGCTGGTCTACTGTGTGTGCGCAGTGTATGTACACACCTAGTACTAAAATGTACAGCGATCTCCTTAGCCACGAACCTACAAATGATATAACTCAATGATTAATCACACACTTATCAAATACAATCACAAAAAACTAAAAATCTCACCTTTACCTTACCTTGAATGATAGGCCTTAACAACCCTTTCTTAATCACTAATCACGAGTATTTCTTAAATCTGCATCAATCTTAATCATTAAGAACCAAACAACAAGTGACACGCAATCATCTTAAGTCACTCTTAAATCATCCATGACCATTCGGCCAACCTTAACCAATAAAAGAGGAATACTTACCCAAAACCCTAAAACGCCTAAGGAGCAATTCGGTAGAGATCTGAAATTTGAGATTCGATACTAATACCCTACCAAACCGATTTAAAAAGAGTGAGAGAGAGAATAAATCAATACTAGGAAGACCAATTAAAAGAAAGTAAAGCACTTACACAAGAATCGATCAGCCAACATTGAAGAAAAAGTGGCGACACAACAGGATTTTGGCCAAAAGATATTCGGCTTTAGAGAAAGTAACTAGGAGCGAGAAAGAAAAGTGTTTGATGAGAAAGAAAGGGGAGAATCAACACAAACTAAAAGATAAAGAATAAGGGATTTCAACTTTTAGATATTTTAAGAGAAAAGTGTTTTCGGTAAAAAGAAAGGAAGAATTCGGCATTAGCCTTGAATTCCCAAAATCGGCACCTATATATACTATAGCCGAATTTACCTATCCCTAAATTCCCAATTCAGCTCCACTTCTCTACCCCCGTCATCTCTTAACTTTTCTCCCTGATAACTCCTTAATCCCTTCTTTAAATTTCTCCTTTATTCACTCCCTTCAGAGTTCACATCCAACGCCACTACTGGCCATTTATTGAGCAAAAATAAATCCTTCTTTTGAGCAAGGAGGGATTCGAACCCCAAACCTCCTTGCCATGCATGTGACACCACCTCTAAGCCCTACATGTGACGCTACTTGCCACTCCAACACAAGGCTCCTTGTGTCCAATTCCTCTTTCATTTATTTAAAAACCAAACTACTTGCCACCAAGGTTTTTTTAATTATTAAACTATAATTTCCTTCACCCCAAAGTTTGAACTCATAACTTAACCAAGGCCTATTATCACATAAATAACACTTTTCTAGGAATATTAAGCATATCCTTTTATCAAAACTGATAAAAAAGAAAGTTCGAGATTTTTGAGGCATTACACCTGATGTTATAACCGATACCTTTTCTCTTTACGACACTAAAGTGATTGCTTTAATTGATCCTAGATCGATACATTCGTATGTTTGTGAGAATTTAGTGTCTAGTAAGAAATTACCTTTTAAATTTACTGAGTTTATGATTAAAGTATCGAACCCCTTAGGGAAGTATGTTCTAGTTGATAAAGTTTGCAAGAACGGTCCTTTAATAACTTGGGGTTACTATTTTTCAACTGATTTAATGCTATTGCCATTTGATGAATTCGACATAATTTTGGGAATGGATTGGTTGACTCTGCATGATGCTGTTGTCAATTGTAGACGAAAGATTATTGAATTGAAATGTCAGAATAGTGAAATCATTCGAATTGAATCAGATGAATCGAGTGAATTGCCTGTTGTAATTTCATCTATGTCAACTCAGAGATGTGTGAGAAAAGGTTGTGTAGCATACCTTACTTATGTTTTAGATAAAAAAGTGTCTGAATCAAAGATTAAGTCAGTGTCTATAGTTTTTGAGTTTTTGGATGTGTTTCCAGAAGAGTTGCCCGGGTTACCACCGATCAGAGAAGTCTAAACCCTAAACCCTAAACCCTAAACCCTAAACCCTAAACCCTAAACCCCCTAAACCCTAAACCCTAAACCATAAACCATAAACCCTAAACCCTAAAACCTAAAACCCTAAACCTTAAACCCTAAACCAAGTTTCTATTGAGTTAGTATTAAGATCTTCACTGATATCAATAGCTCCATATAGAATGACTCCGATAGAATTGAAATCTCAGTTGTAAGAATTAACGGATAGAGGTTTACACGGCCTACGTTTTTGCCCTAGGATGCGCCAGTATTATTTGTAAAGAAGAAAGAAGGGTCAATCAGAATGTGTATTGATTATCGACAGCTCAACAAAGTTACAATAAAGAACAAGTATCTGTTGCCAATAATAGATGATTTGTTTGATCAGTTGAAAGTGGCAACAGTGTTTTCGAAGATTGACTTAAGATCTAGCTATTGTCAGTTGCGAGTTAAAGACTCAGATGTACTGAAAACTGTATTTAGAATGAGGTACGGACATTATGAATTTCTTGTTATGCCTTTTGGATTAACTAATGCTCCTGCAGTCTTTATGGATTTGATAATCTGAATATTTAGACTGTATTTAGATAGATTCATTGTTGTGTTCATTGACAACATTCTGATCTATTCACGAGACAATTCTGAGCATGCCAAGCATTTGAGAATTGTGTTACAAACCTTGAGAGATAAGCATCTGTATGCTAAATTTAGTAAATATGAGTTTTGGCTTAAAGAAGTTGGATTTTTATGGCACATTGTTTCAGTAGAAGGTATAAGAGTTGATCATAGCAAGATTTCAATAGTTGTTGATTGGAAACCATTGAGGAATGTATCTAAAGTTAGAAGTTTTCTGGGGTTAGCTGGTTATTATTGATGTTTTGTTAAAGGATTTTCGATGATTGCTACAATGGTGACGAGATTGGTGCAGAAAAACGTGAAGTTTGAGTGGTCTGAGAAATGTCAGCAGAGTTTCAATTAGTTGAAAGCATTGTCAACTGAGGAACTAGTATTGGTTCAACCTGAGTCAGGTAAAGAATTTCTGATTTACAGCGACACGTCATTGAACGATTTGGGTTGCGTGTTGATGCAAGAGGGAAAAGTGATAGCTTATGCCTCAAGACAATTGAAGCCGCATGAAAAGAACTACCCGGCGCACGATTTAGAGTTGGTCACTATTGTTTTTGCATTGAAAATTTGGCGACATCATTTATACATCGAGAAGTGTCATATCTTTACAGATCATAAGAGTTTGAAGTATTTAATGACTCAGAAAGATTTGAATTTGCAACAACGAAGATGGCTCGAGTTGCTAAAAGATTATGAGTTAGTGACTGATTATCATTCAGGGAAATAATGTAGTTCCAAATGCTTTAATTAGAAAATCTATGTTTGCTTTGAGAGCGATGAATACTCAGCTAAGCTTGTCTAATGATAGTTCGATTTTAGCAGAGTTGAAAGCTAAATCGATTTTTCTTCAACAAATTTGTGAACTTCAAAAGTGTGATACCGAGTTACAAGCTAAAAGAATGCAAAGTGAATCGAATAATGATTCAGATTATCAGATCAAAGCTGATGATTGTTTAATATTCTGAAATAGAATCTGCGTATCAAAGAATTCTGAACTCATTCAGAAAATTTTGCATGAAGCACATAGTGGTTGTTTATCTGTTCACCCTGGGAGTACCAAAACGTATAATGATTTGAAGTAATTATATTGGTGGTCGGGTATGAAACGAGACATTTCAAAATTCGTATTGAGATATTTAGTGTGTCAGCAAGTTAAAGCCAAACACCAAATGCCTTCGGGATTACTATAGCTAGTGATGATACCAGAGTGGGAATGGGATAGAGTTATGATGGTTTTTGTATCGGGTTTGCCTCTGTCTCCAAAAAAGAAAGATGCTATCTAGGTTGTCGTAGATCGACTGACGAAATCTGCACATTTCATTCTAGTATGTACTGACTATTCACTTGACAAATTGACTGAGTTTTATGTTTCTAAAATTGTTAGATTGCACGGGGTGCTAGTTTCAATTATTTCGGATAGAGATCTGAGGTTTACGTTGTGGTTTTGGAAGAAATTGCAAGAAGCTCTGGGTACGAGATTGAATTTTAATACAACATTTCATCTGTAAACTGACGGTCAGTCTGAGAGACTAATTCAGGTTCTTGAAGATATGCTTAGATGTTGTGCTTTAGAGTTTGAAGGTAGCTGGGAGAAATATTTGTCGCTGGTTGAATTTTCATATAACAACAGCTTTCAATTGAGTATAAAAATGGCACCGTACAAAGCTTTGTATGGTTGAAAATGCCAAACGCCGTTATATTGGACTGAGTTGAATGAGAAAAAGATTCATGAGGTTGATTTGATACGAGAGACTGAAGAAAAAGTGAAAGTAATTCGCGACAGTTTGAAAGTAGCTTCAGATCGACAAAAACTGTACGCGGATTTGAAATGAAAAGATAATGAAGTTCAAATCAGTGATAAAGTGTTTCTGAAAGTGTCTCTGTGGAAGAAAATACTTAGATTTGGTCGTAAAGGTAAATTGAGTCCGCGATCATCGGGCCGTATGAGATCATTGAAAGAATAGGGCCAATGGCATATCAGCTAGCGTTACCGTTAGAGTTAGAAAAGATTCATAAAGTGTTTCATGTGTCGATGTTACGACAGTATCGATCGAATTCATCACACGTAATTTCTCCCTCAGAGATTGAAATTAAATAGTTGAGAAATAAAAGCATAGCTTTAGTAAAAGTCTTGTTGCAACGTCGTGAGGTTGAAGAGGCTACATAAGAACCCGAGGAAGTTATGAGAAAACAGTACCCTAACCTATTCATTGGTAAGATTTTCTGGGACGAAAATCCCGAAGGGGCGAGAGTTGTAACAGTCAGTTTTTAGTCAAATCAAAACAGTGGTTTCGGGACCACAAATCTGAAGCCAAAATATTTATCGTTTGATTGGTCAATTTGATAAAAAGGACTAAATCGCGTAAAGTGTAAAAGTGGAGTTCTATTAGATAAAAGTATTTAATGGCTAGGGAATTAAATAGTTAAAGTCCTTAAGTGGTAATTATACCATTATTAAAATAAATGGACAAAGATGGACAGCATTTGGAAGATATTAATGGTTTGTTATTAAGGTTAATTTGGTAATTTGTAAATATAAGTTAATTAAATAAAACAAACATAAATTTTAAGGCTTCCATCTTCTTCTAGCCGATTTTTAAAGAGAAGAAAAGCCCTTTTTTTTAGGGTTCATTCGGTCAAGTATTTTTGATCAATTAAGGTACGTTTTTGTTCCGTTTTTTAATGATTATTACGTTTTTGAGATCATTGCAACAAGGTCTAGCTAGCCTAAGGATTAATTTGCAAAATTTTTAAAGTTTTTGAATGTTTTCATTGATGAATAAGCATGTATTTTGAATTTTCTTGATATATTATGAATGCTTGTTGATAGATATACAAGTTTTGTTAAGTGATTTTTAATGAAAATGCAAATTAGGGGCTAAATTGAGAACTCTATAAATTTAGGGGTTAAAATGTGAAATAAATGAAAATTTTGGGCTTTTGTAAGCATGATAAATATTCAGCTAGCTTGGGCTGTGATGAAATCGAATGAATTTTATTTTACAAGCCTAAGGGCTAAATTGTAAAATTGTTAAAATATTAGGGGCAAAAGTGTAAATGTGCTTTAATAAGTGTTTTGGATTAGATTGAATAGAGAGATAATTGAATAAGCTGAATTTAATATTATGTAGATCATGAAAAGTGAAACACGGACTTAGATCAGGGAAAGCACAAAGTCTCGGATTAGTTGACCCGTGTTGTCGTTTTTATGTCTAAGGTAAGTTCGTATGTAATAAACAATGATATAATTATGTTTTAAATGTTTTGATATTGTATGAATTGTGAATTCGACTATACGAATACGTTTGACGATGATTCGGCATTGAAACTCCCGGTTGAACCTTAGGAATAGATTAGGATACTAGTGACATGTCATTAGAGGATACATTGATTTGGAACTTCAAGTGCGATCTTCACTGATTTGGCTACGGGCCATGATATTAGCATTTTGGGTGCGAGATGTATTGAGTTGGCTTCAGGCCATGATTTTGGCACTTAGTGTGTAAGACTCTTGAGTATCCGACCTCTATTCTGAATGGTTCAATGGGTATATTTGAAGATGTGAATTGGTGAGAAATTGATACGTGTCAGTACAGGTATGTACGGAAAACTATTTGAGCAATGAATCAAAGGAAGTTGTAAACTTATGATCAATTTTGTGGTTAAATTCCATGTTAACTTGGTGTTTAATGTTTTGATGCAATTTGAGTTACTTATTTGAAAATGTAAATGAATGGTGAAATTTGCTTAATTATTTCATACGAGCTTACTAAGTTATAAAACTTATATTGTTTTTTTCCGTGTTTTTTAGTGATTTTTAAGCTAGCGGATTTGGGGATTGTCGGAAACTTCATCACACTATCAAGCTATCAATTTGGTACTTTTAAGTTTATGTTTTGAGATATGGCATGTATAGGTATTTTTGAGTCATATTCATTATGGGTTGATAATGATTTTTGGTCATTTGAAATGGCTTGTAAATGTATATGTTTTGGTTTGTAAATATAGCTACGAAAGTTGGCTTAATTTGGTTGTTATGGTTATGTATATATATGTGCATATATGGTTTGTATTATAAGATCATGAATGGATATGAGTATGGCTTATATTATGAAGCTTGTGGATATAGATATGGTAGATGCTAAATGGTTAAAATTAGAGAACATATATGTTTTTGAAATTGAGCATCATGATGCATAATTGGAAATGTATATTTAGATGACTTGTGTGTATTGAGGTTAATGGTATAATGTGCATGATTAGGCTTGAATTGGATGGTTAAAATGTCTATTTTTATACCATGAATTGTGCAATTTGGTTTGATATAGGTTTGTGCAAGTTGGGTGGCAAAATGGCGTGGTAAATAGCCCATTTTTGTCCACACGAGCATGTGTCTCAGCCATGTGTGATATACAATCATGTACACGGTCGTGTGTCCCCTAGTATTGAAATTGAAATTGAAATCAAGTCAGTATGCTCTACACGTTCTCACACACGGGCGTGTGACATGGCCGTGTGGCATAAGTCAGTATACCCTACAGGTTTGGCACGACCTAGCACACAGCCTGGCACATAGGCGTGTATGGCCATTTTTACGGCACACGGTCTAGCCATATAAGCGTGTGTGCTGGCCGTGTGACCCAAGTTAGAGAGTGACACGGGGTCAGACACAGGCTGGGAGACAGCCATGCGCTCCCATTTTAAATGTCCACACAGCTTGTGAGAGGGTGTGTCTGTTGACTGTTTGAGACACTATGCTGGGCCACACGGGCGTGTGTCCCCTATTGTTGAGAAAAATTCTTAAGTGTTGAAAAATTTTACAAAGTTATCAGTTTAGTCCCAAACCACACCCAATGTATGTTTAGGGCCTCGTAGGCTCGTATTAGGGACACAATGATTGGTTGTGAATGGAATGTATATGATTTGTTTAATTGTATGTGAAATGTATGTTTGAATGTGTTAGAAAGTCCGGTAATCTTCGTAACCCTATTCCGACATTGAATACGGTTGAGGGGTGTTTCAATATAAATCAATCTTACAAGTCGATTAGCGCACGATAAAACACACATGAAAATATTACACAATCAAATTGGTCAGAAAATGTCATAGGTTTATTTGCTCACATATTTTAATCGTCCCTATTTGAAATAGAAGCAGCACTGTGAAAATGAACTTCTTCATGCCCATTGCTAGAGCTAAAGGAATACCTACTTGCTCTCATACATTGGGTTATGGATGGCAACATGTCAATGGGCATTTGACAGGAATCTGCAATACTAAAACCAAGGATGCTCTACTCATTCTTTTCTGCTCCTCAATTATATAAGAACTACAGGAAATGTTGATTTTTGGGTAGGGATTACATCATTCAAGCCTAACCATAATATTTACCCAAATCAACTACAGCAAAACAATAACAGCACGAAAAAGAATTAAAATATTAAAACAAAAACAAGAACGGAGATCAACTCAAAAGAAGTGCATATCAATGGTGGTAATAATAGGGGCAATCTGCAAATTCCTACTGCACTAGTTGTACTGCTTAAACAGGACAAATAATTCTTGGATCGATCACGTAAATTTTCTAAGAGATTGAAAGAAAGAAAGAAAGATAGCTAACAAAAATCAGAATAATCTAAAAGATAAAAATGAATAAATAGACATGAATGGAATAATTAGTTCTAGTTATTAAATATAAATAATTAGTTCTAGCTATTATACTATAAAAAAAATTAATTTCATTTTCATTTTTAATAATGAATAAATTCAATTTTCATTTTTATTTTTATTTTTTTTAGTTATCTTATTCTTATTATGGTTATATAGGATAGTCTAATAAAAGGATAAGAATAAAAATGAAATTAAAAAAAATGATGCAACCCATAGAAATGAAATCCAGATCATAATGAGAGACTCCTTTCTTTTGTTTTCATTCATAAAGATAGAAGCTAAGACGAAAAAAAGAATCGACCCTTCGAGTATTCCACCAAATTGCCTGAGAAAACTGAGAGTAAGAGGGACATATATATGTTATGGAATACCCATCTATATTGAATTGCGAATACAGAAATGATGAAATATTTTCTAATTGGACCAAATAAAAATTAATATGGGTCTCCGATAGAGACGAAAGACAGATAAACAAACAAGAAAATAGGTAAAGACCCTTCGATATAAGAATCTGTATCTATATCTACTAAATTCAACGGTTTCGCATAAAAAGAAAGCAAATAAATAAATGAAAGAAAATAAACAAATGAAAGAAGGGGGAAAGGAGGGAGAAAGGGGGAAGGAGGGGCATCCTAATGAGATCCTAATCACAAGACATAAAAGGGGATATGGCGAAATTGGTAGACGCTACGGACTTAATTGGATTGAGCCTTGGTATGGAAACCTACTAAGTGAAACCTAACTAAAATTAAACAAGGGTTCTGCCTCGGGACTATGGAACAAAGGATTATCTCGGACACCTACACCGAGGTATTGACGATGATTCTCAAATATCATAGAATAGAATGTGATATGATGAGATAGAATGCAATAGAAACAAAGACACAGGGAACAGGTTACCTGCTCTTAACGGTCGAAGTGAACCCTTTCATTCTGACATTCTGAATTCTTTAATTTGGAATGAATCAAATCTCCTCAAGTAGGATTCGAACCTACAACTAGTCAGTTAACAGCCGACCGCTCTACCGCTGAGCTAATGAGGAACAACGGGAGATTAGATCTCATAGAGTTCAATTCCCGTTCTCAACCCATGACCAATATGAACTTGAAGTTTCCTTCGTAACCTCCGGAACTTCTTCGTAGTGGCTCCGTTTCATGCCTCATTTCATAGGGAACCTCAAAGTGGCTCTATTTCATTATATTCCATCCAGATCCCAATTCCATTTTTATATTGTCATTGACATGACATAAGAGATGTCGGTTCTAGTCTTTCTTTTTCTATTTCTATATATGTATATGGAAAGTTTAAAAATCATCATATAATAATCCAGAAATAGAAAAGAGAAAAGGGAGGTTAATGATGATTTTTAAATCTTTTATACTAGGGAATCTAATATCCTTATACATGACAATAATCAATTCAGTCGTTATGGTCAGACTCTTTTATGGATTTCTGACCACACTATCCATAGGTCCCTCTTATATCTTCCTTCTACGAGCTCAGTTTATGGAAGAAGGAGAAGAAGGAACCGAGAAGAGAGTATAAGCAACAACTGGGAGAAGGAACCGAGAAGAGAATATCAGCAACAACTGGGCTTATTACAGGCCAAACAGAAAAGCTATGAGTGACTGGAAAGAAGAAAAAAAAAAGGGCAAACTCCACTGTCATTTTAAAGAGACATACTATAAAAATAGACCAGTTTATGAAAATTCTTATCTAAATGGGAATCAAGAAAGTTCGAAGTTAGAAATATTAAAAAAAAAGAAGATAAATATTTATTATGGATTGAAAAACCTCTTGTGACACTTCTTTTTTATTTTAAACGATGGAATTGACCTTTGCGATATATAAAAAATGACCGGGTTGAAAATGCTATGAGTAACAAAAATATTGTATTTTCCTGTACATCTTTATGGATTGGATTAGTTTTTCTAGTGGGTATCTTTAATTCTCTTATTTCTTGAATCTATCCATTCTGGATCCAAAAATGACCCCTCCCACGAATTTTTCAGATTTTGAGAGACATTCAATAATATAGAAGTATAAGTTGCCAAAATGAAAATAAAAAAAAAATTAGAAGGGGGTCAGTCAAACTTCTGTAATCTGTAATGTAACTTGAATGAAATAAATAGAATTTGAATGATGAATGAAAAGAAAATAATAAAATCGAAATCATAATAAAAAAATGAAATTCTAAATTATTAAATTAATAATTTATTTTAATTATACTTAAATTAAATTATTAATTTTTCTATTTAACTTACATTAAATAATAATAAATTCTAAATATACTAAATATAAATAATAAATAATAACTAAATAATAACTAAATAGAAATAATAATATATAATAATATATAAATAGATAATATAATAATAGATAGAATAATAAAATAAATAATATAGAAATATAGATTTATAAATCAAAACATATTATATAAATATAATAATATAAATATTATTAATTACTTAATATTAATAACAAATAATATAAATTAATATTAATTGCTAATAACTTGTAATTTGATTAATTGATAAACATTTGAATTGTTATATAATTTCGATTGTTATTTGGTTTAGTAGTGGAATTTGATAAAATCGCCTTGAACTGAAGAAAGTATTTGTCCTAGCTCTGACCAAATATTCTTTCTAATCAAAAATCAAGAACGAAAATGCGGATATAGTCGAATGGTAAAATTTCTCTTTGCCAAGGAATGGGAAGTGGAACAAAAGGTATGATCCATGAATATTGATATGGATGCTCCATAAAAACTTTTTTGTTATTCTTCCTTAATTAATCGTTTCTGATTCACCGGCTCTTATATCTTTTGATTGAAAAGGAGCAATAAAAAAATCGAGAGATTACAAAGTTAACTAGAATTTTCTATTCTTAATTTTTTAATCTTTCGCAACTATTTCAAAAATATTCAAATTTCGAAGTTAGAAGTAATCAAATGATCTCGCTGAGTTACTATAATGAAAAACAAAAGAATTCTTTTTTACATTATAGTAATATTTTTCTGAAAATATCAATTATTATTTATTATTACATATTACAATAATTTCTATTTACAATAAGTTAGATACATCGATAAAAAATACAAAAGAATTCCCCCCCAAAAAAAGTATGATATAAATCATAGGATGTCTTAGAACTTAAAAGAAAAATGAATTATTTGAGTTTGTTTATTCGAACTTATTAACTAGCTCATTTTCATCGCGGAACTGATTGATTGTCTTCCACTACAATAAATGAACCTTTTCTTGTAGGAAAGACTATCTGATATTTTCTTTATATTTACATATAATTAAAAGAAAAATGAATATTAATATAATAAAATATTCTTTTTTTCTTTCAAAATTATATATCCTTTAACAGATTAACTTCGAGTCTCATTCAAATTTGGTTGAAAATGAAAATTAGGCATACCCTCTCTTCGAGCTTGACCAATTACCAATTTATGGAAAAAAAATCAAATTCAAGTTTGCTTAGGTAGATAAAATGGGTTTTACACTTTTTATTTTGATGCAGTTTTCATGTATAAATGGAGATGTATAAATTATAAATGTAAGACAGCAAAAAACTAGGCGGAGATAGAAAAAGAAAGACTTTTTTTTTGTGTATTTTTGATTTCATCAATTTGATTTCTATATCATAATAGATATAGATCCTATTCTATCCTATAGATTTGAATGGAGATATAAAAAAGAAAGGTACCAATAAATTAAATACAAATTCTTCTTTTTTTCTAGATAGTGTATGGAATATAAAAAAAGGGTTATATCATATTGTTTTTTTGTTCTAGAATAGAAGCATTTTATGCGATTTTCCCATCTCTATTCATTTTTTATGCAATTTGTATTGTAGTATATATATAATTATAATTTATAAAATCTATAGGAATAGATAAATAATAACATCAAAAGACCGATCGTTTTTTTTTTTTTAAATAGATGTCTTTGACGTCCAACTATAGCACTGAATAACTTTTTTTTTGAATGGCAGTTCCCAAAAAACGTACTTCTACATAAAAAAAGTGCATTCGAAAAAATGTTTGGAAAAAGAAAGGATATTGGGCGGCCTTGAAAGCTTTTTCCTTAGCCAAATCTCTTTCTACGGGGAATTCAAAAAGTTTTTTTGACGCCAAATAAATGTGGAGTAATCTGAATTGGTTTAACTAGAATAGGATACAAAGGTTTTACTTTTTTGAATTTTTGAATATCTTTTTTTTCATTTCCGGGGGGGGGATTCTTATTTTCCCCATCGCCCATTTGTATTTGTTATGTTAGTGTTATAATAATTTGTTGTTTTTATAATATTCAATTTATAATAATAAATAATTAAATAATAGAATAAGAATTTTTTTTTCTATTTATACTATAATGGATTGTAGAGCATATATATATAAGAGCTTTAACTGGATTGTCGAAACTCACCAATTAAGTTTCAATTTTGTAACTTTATGAATCATCATTTCTCTGAATTACTATATCTCCTTCCCCTGTTTTCATTTATTGCTTTTTCCTAGCTTCTTAATTAAGAATCTTAATATTAATAAAAGGTAATGGCTCGGTTGGGTGGAATAGCCGAGCCAGAAAAAAATATTTTAGATAGAAAATGAGTTGAAACGAAAGGAAAACAGAATAGTTTTTAAATATCACCTGATTCGTTCAATATATATAGTGTAATCAAATTGATTCCTACCCTAGGCATTGGATCTCCTGTCTCAGTTATCTCAGTTAAGATGAGTCATGGAAAGAACAGGCTCAAAATCACAATCAATTCCTTTTTCAAATCCCGCTGTGACTACGCGAGCTCTTCTCACGTACCATAAATGACCCACAAATAAGAAGAATCCTAGAAAAAAAATAAGAGGTAGCTAACCAACTTCTCAGAGATACATAATTAACTGTATTGATCTCGGTAGCTACGCCATCTACAGAATTTAAAGACCCTAAAGGAGCATGCGTCATATATTCCGCAGAACGCCATTCTTGCCAAGGTTGTATGTCTTTTTTCAACCTACTCAAGTCCAAACCATTGGGACCTCTTAGAGGTTCTAACCAAGGAGCACACAGATCCCAAAAATGCATAGTTTCCCCTCCAAAAATGACTTCTCCGGTCGGGGAACTCATTAGATATTTACCTAACCCAGTAGGCCCTTGAGCAGATCCTACATTGGCCCCAAGACGTTGGTCTCTAACTAGAAAAGTAAATGCTTGAGCTTGAGAAGCTTCTGGTCCAGTGGGCCCATAAAACTCACTAGGATAAGCGGTATTATTGAACCAGACAAAGAAACAAGCAATGAAACCAAAAACGGATAAAGCACCTAAACTATAAGACAAGTAAGCCTCTACTACTGGAAAAATAGATATAATCATATCGAATTTCGGATTCCTTTTTATTGAAAATTAAAATATATTAAAATATTCATAATTATTTCGAAATATATAGTTTCAAAAAACAAAATACCCTTTTCTTTTCTTTTGAACAAAAAAGAATAAAAAATGAAACTATCCAATAATTGTGCTTAGAACAATTCACGCCTAATAGATTAGGATTTTATTCAATTAGGAACGTATCATAAAAAAAATTCCTGGTCGGGTCAATAAGATCATGAAAAGCATTTCGATTTATTTATCTCTTATTTTACACAAAATGGATTTGCCTGGACCAATACATGATTTTCTTTTAGTTTTTCTGGGATCGTGAAACTGAGGCTTCGTGATTCTTGTGAATCTAATTCATTGAAATTCCATCCAGTAAAACGGAAGAATTATAAATCTCCAAAATAATAGATAAGAATATCGCAAATAAAGCCATTGCAACACCCATCAAAGGAGTCGTTCCCATCCAGGGGCTACCTTACCATATTCCGAATTCAATGTTTCAAAAAATCCCCTACAGCAGTTCATCTTAGACCAGATCTAGAACTACCCTCAACAGTTTGTGTAGCCATAAATCTTATTTTGTATTTAGTGAGATCTGTTGACTTTGTATATCATTCCGTTGTAAATAAACAATCTTATCATAGA
The DNA here is from genome assembly GCF_007990345.1 of Gossypium hirsutum. Classification (NCBI taxonomy): domain Eukaryota; kingdom Viridiplantae; phylum Streptophyta; class Magnoliopsida; order Malvales; family Malvaceae; genus Gossypium; species Gossypium hirsutum. The sequence goes on along the minus strand of NC_053429.1, from coordinate 69,337,486 downwards.
CCCATTGTGATCTTGAAATTATATAATAATGGAAACAACCTTAGTCGCCATCTCTATATCTGGTTTACTTGTAAGTTTTACTAGGTACGCTATATATACTGCTTTTGGGAAACCCTCTCAACAATTAAGAGATCCATTCGAGGAACACGGGGACTAATTGAAGTAATGAAAAATCATTTCATTTTTTTAGTTAGAATTTTAGGCGGTTCTTGAAAAAAGATAGCGAAAAAAATTATCCATAGAGTAGAAACTAAGAGGAATGTATAAACCAATACTTCCATAAATTTGCTAAGAGTGTGACACCCCTAAAGTGACCCTAGTCGGAAAGCAGTTTCAGGACTGCTAAACCGAGTCACCAAATTATTTGAATGTGATATTTATTGTCTAAAATATGTGATTATGAAGGTGTGAAAGTTTTAGGCTTCGATTTAGTAAATTGCATGTGAATTTAGTCAAAAGGACTTATGGGTGACATTTTTGAAATGTGATAGGCTAATCTACAAGGACCTAATAGTGCATGTAATCAAAAGGGAGGACTTGCATGTCAATTTCCCCCCTAATATGTAGTGGCCGGCCATGAGCATGGGTGGACAAGATGTTATGGCTAAAAACATGTCATAAACATGTTGGGGTAGTGCATTATGTAAGGATTAATAAAATAAAGAGCATGGGTGGACAAGATGTTATGGCTAAAAACATGTCATAAACATGTTGAGGTAGTGCATTATGTAAGGATTAATAAAATAAAGGGCATGGGCAATAAAATATTAGTGTTAGTAGGATGAGAAACAAAAAAAGAAAAGAAAGGATGTGTGTGATTGTCCCCCCCCATTGCCGTGAGTGATGAAAACAAAGAAAAAAAAAGTGTCCATTCTTTAACATTTCTTTTGGCCGAAAATTCTAAGGAGGAAGGAAGAAGAAGAGGATTTTCTTGCTTCATGTTCGGTTGGTTGGTGTTTAGGAGGAGGAAATGTTGAAGAGATTCGGCCATGCTTGTAGCTAGGTTAAGGTAAGTTTGATGTTGTTCCATGAGATTCATGCATATTTTTGATGTTAGTTTGAGTTCTACCTAGCCTATGGTTTAAATCTTGCTATGTGATGAAGATGATACTCGGCCATGGGTGTTGTTTTCTTGGTTGGTGTTTGTTTCATGCTAAATCTAGATGAACAATGGGGGTTGTCATTTAGGTTAAGATCAAAGAAATTAATCTTGTTAAAACTTTGAACTAATAATGCCCATATGTGTGATAGCCGAACATAGACTTTGTTTAAAGTCTTGGTCAAAGGCCGGTTAAGTGTTTTGGAAATGATTAAGCTAGGTGTTTGATCTTTTTGGTTCGGCATAGTACATAAAATGTTGCTAGATGGAGAAAAAATTCGGCCAGCAAGAGGTGTGCTAAGGCCGAATATAATTTTGTATATTAATGAGTAATGCATGTATTGAATTGATGGAATGGAGAGGATGTTTTAATAGTGCATATATGTGTATTAGCCAAGTTTTGAACTTGAAACAAAATGGTATTTGGTCAATACAAGTGACCATACTTGTAGAATGTATTAAGTATGCAATCGGCCTCAACATAGACATGCATGTTCGGCCACACGAATGAATGCGTAGATTGATGTTGTACATTCGGCTATAGGTAAGCATAATGATGATCCTATCTTGACTTAGACAATCGGCTCAAGGAGAATTTGTTAAGTGCTTAGTTAATTGATATTAGGTTAATGATATGTGTATTTGGTCATAAAGGTGCACATGAGGAAATGTTTGATTAATTGTACTAAATTGCTTAATGTGATTAAAATGCATATGACCATTTTGTATTTGAGCTAAAGGTGGCCATATGACCTATCAAATTCATTGTCATATTCGGCCATAAGCTAGCATAATGAGACTTTAATAAGTTAAATTTGTTTGAATTAGCTCAAGAGCTTAGAGGACCAAAGTTGGATAAAGGAAAGGAAAAAGTGATCGAATAGCCGCCGAAATCGTTCGACAACATCCGAGGTAAGTTTTAAGTGATTAAACGTTGAGTAAATTCAATCATAATAGGACATAATGAGTTGATTTAATAAGATATGATGTGGCCATGATATGTCTTAAACTCAAATGGTAAGTTCATAAGTGTTTGGACTTGGAAATTTAAGAGCAAATTGTAATAATTTGCTTTGGACAGCAGCAGTAACGTGATTTTAGAAAATCACTATAAATTGTTGGTGTGGAATTATAGGCTGCATAAAATATGTAATCAAGGCTTAATTAGTCTAGTTTCTTATAAAAGAGACCTTGTGAGCAAAGAAATTTCCTATAAAGAGATATTTAAAGTTGTGTGAGACGGTGTCAGAATGACTCCGAAATCCCCTGTTCGGTTTTTAGAAAATCATTATAAATTGTACAAAAATGGTTATAAGATAAAATTTATATGCTTAGACTCCTTAATGAGTCTAGTTTCAAATGAAATCAAATACTACACATTTTGAATTCTGTAAAATGAGAAATTTGATTCGTAGTGAAGAGTGGTCAGATTAGTCAAACAGTGAAACAGGGGAAATTTTAAGAAAAATCTGGTATTGATTGGCCAAACCTAAAATTCTGGAAATTTTATGGATGGAAGATATACGAGTCTATATTCAGGAAAAATTAACGGAAAGTGATTTGGAGTTTTGTAGCTCCAGTTATAAATAATTTAGTGACTATTGCTCAGGAAAAACAGCTTGTGCTGAATTTGAGATTGTGTTGTAAACCTTGATAAACTTGTTTTAGTTGCTCATAAGCTATTGATTAAACCCATACGTGAATTCTAAATTGTGATATTGGAAAATGATAGATGTAGATTCATCCAAGACAGTGTGTATACGTGAAAGTATATGTGGTATGTGAAGTATATTTGGATAATTGTGATGTGAATACATGAAAATTTATATTTTGATTTAGGATTTTATGTGATGGATGTGAACATGCGTATGTGTGATAAGGCCGAATGGCCAATGTGATGAATGTGAACCCGTATATATATGTGTGATAAGGCCGAATGGCCAATGTGATGAATGTGAACATGCGTATGTGTGATAAGGCCGAATGGCCACTGTGATGGATGTGAACATGCGTATGTGTGATAAGGCCGAATGGCCAATATGATGAATGTGAACTCGTATATATATGTGTGATAAGGCCGAATGGCCAATGTGATGAATGTGAACATGCGTATGTGTGATAAGGCCGAATGGCCACTGTGATGGATGTGAACATGCGTATGTGTGATAAGGCCGAATGGCCAATGTGATGAATGTGAACCCGTATATATATGTGTGATAAGGCCGAATGGCCAATGTGATGAATGTGAACATGCGTATGTGTGATAAGGCCGAATGGCCAATGTGATGAATGTGAACCTGTATATATATATGTGTGATAAGGCCGAATGGCCAATGTGATGAATGTGAACATGCATATATGAGATAAGGCCGAATGGCCAATGTGATGAATGTGAACATGAATATATGTGGTAAGGCCGAATGGCTAATGCGAAACGTGTATGAGATGGATATGTGGTAAAGCCAAATGGCTAATGTGAGATATGTACGAGATGTGTATATATATATATTGTGGCCAAATGACAAATGGTGAAAGGTGTGTATTATTAAATTTTTGGATGAGGCAAATGAATTACAAATATGACAGTCGATGTGAATGTTGTAACATGTGATTAAATGTACATGAAACTTGGAAATATATTCCGGGTAAGACCCGATGACTACGTGTGGAGATTTTGTCCGGGTAAGACCCGATAACTTCATGTGGAGATTTCGTCTGAGCTAAAGGTCTCGCCGATAATCCGAGTAGAGGTTAGAGCTATAAGACTTCGTAATAAGAATTGCATATAAATATATTCAATGCGAAAGGTTAAACAGGTATGTACTCCAAGTTTATATGTGAGCTTGATTTGAACTAAATCATAAGGTAGTTATGTGATGCATATGAGAGCAATCTATGAGACTATTCCTATGATTATGTGACTTCGGATCAGTGTGAGAGGATATGTGAAATCATACAATATATCTATGTCACATGAGCTCGCTTTTATGTGAAAGTTTATCTGCCTATTGTATATGATGAGATGTGCATATTCGGTAAAGGGATGGTATGCCCGAAGGAAGAGTGAAATAAAAATATGAACAACTATGTTATAATTTGATTGTTATCTGTTGTCACTGCTTAAAACTTACTAAGCATTGTAATGCTTACTCCGTTTACTTTGTTTTCTCTATTTTATAGATCTCATTTGGAAGCTACAGGCTCGGGGATCATCAGCAACTAGTCACACTATCACTATCCATTGTTTGGTACTACTACGTTTTGGATTATCTTATGGCATGTATAGAATAGACTAGTAGTGAGAGGATATTTTGGTTAATGTATATAAGCCATGCGAAAATGGCATCTTTTGAATGTTTACTTAGAGAAGTTTAAATTTTATCCCTGGCTGTGCTTAGTACTTATTTAAATGAATGATCTTTATTTCAAGAAAAAGTTCAAAATTTTACTGTTCTGACATGAGTTACAAGTCCAGTAATGCCCCTTACCTATTCCGGCGACGGTTATGGGATAGGGGTGTTACATTTTATTGGTATCAGAGCTACAGTTTAGTCGATTCTAGGACTAACGTAGCACGCGTGAGTCTATTTATACATGCCATAAAGTGATAAAATGATAGTGTGATGATTTTTGGCTATTGAAATGTGTTTGCTGTATTGTAATGAATCTTGATCCCGATCGAGCTGTAGCAAGCTTCTAACTATGAGAATTTGCGATATAACTTCACTTAGATATGCCTAAATTATTAAGTTGATCAGGTACGTATCATGTACTCGTATTTGAATTTCGATTTGGATTGAATTATAAGGGTATAAGTGATGCAATTTTGAAAAAGTGTTATGACTATAAATGTGATTTTTGTATGTGGCTATGGAACTGGAAGTTGAATGGTCAATAAGCATGTTGTGTTTGTATTCAAGTAATGTAAATGATATACTAATGTGTATTGCTATATGTGTATATGTACATGAGAATTGAGAGTGATATATCCGGGCTAAGTACCGAAGAGCATTCGTGCTAGTGATATATCCGAGCTAAGTCCCGAGGAGCATTCGTGCTAGTGATGTATCCGGGCTAAGTCCCGAGGAGCATTCGTGCTAGTGATATCTCCGGGCTAAGTCCCAAGGAGCATTCGTGCTAGTGATATATCCGTGCTAAACCCCAAAGAGCATTCGTGCTGGTGTTATATCCGGGCTAGGTCCCGAAGAGCAATCATGCTGGTGACGTGTATTCGGGCCTTCGTGCCTAGTAGGCTTCGTGCCAGTAATTTGAGCAAAGTTTAAGTGTTCATTACTATACGAATTCAAATTTAAATGAGATGATATGTTTAAAAGTGTACACATATGATGTTTTATAGACTTAGTTAAGTCATTTCAATGTGTAATAACGAATGAATATGGGCATTATGTGTGCGAATGATTAGAGGCACTGTGTGTGCAAATTCTTTTAACCGAGCACTATGTGTGCAAAATCGGTAATTGAGGCACTGTGTGTGCGAGTTCTTCAACCAAGCACTATGTGTGCGAGATCGATCAGTGGGCACTAAGTGTGTGAAATGAGATTCATGTAAGACCTCGTCTGGGATGAAGGCATTGATTTGAGATGTTGTGTAAGACCATGTCTAGGACATGGCATCGACTCGATATGTGATAATATGTAAGATCATGGTTGGACTATGGCTTTAAGTAAGTGACATACTCAGACAAGTACGACGCTCTTTAAATTGACAAATCTTAAGAAGTAGAATTGAAGTTAGATGTTGAATTTTAATTAGAAAATGATATTCGGTATTTGAGTTTGAATTGGGGATTAATAGATATAAATTGACGATTGATTATTGTTTCGGCTGTAATTTTGTTATAAGTGGATACATGAAAAAAAAATGGTGGATATGTTGTTAAGGAATGGATTTATGTTATATGTGCACTTAAGTGCTTAGTTGAAAATGTGTTATGGATTTAGTCTATGAGATTCTCGGTATATGAAGTTATATGTGCTATTGCTGGATGGACACTATTTTGTTAATCTTGTTCAAGAAATTATTTTGATTAAGTTTCGACATTCGAAAGTTTGAAAGAATTTTTGATGAATGTTGATAATTTTGGATATACGAGTTATGCGCTAGAATAAATCTCATGCCAGTGTATTATATTAGGCTTTATGCCTATTCGACTGTATACGGGTAACGTTAGCTATGATTGAATGTGCTAAATGAACTAAATGTTCAGGTACGTGGAAGTTGACTTTTCTTTTGGAGATGAGTTAAGTTGAATATTGAGATGTGATAAAGTTATAAAGGATATTTATTGGGATGTTTGAGTATATGTGTACTTTCGGTTAGGTTACAGCTTATACATGAATGAAAATGTGGGTTACAAATATGTGGGTTGATGATGTGAATTATACATGTTAATATGTGCTTAATATGTGTTTCAAATGCATTTGTGAATTAAATTAAGTGATTATTCTTATGAAATCAAGAAAATGAGATATATGTGCATACTTGTAGAAATGTTTATGTATTTGTTTTAAGATAAGAAAATGATTTTATAGATCGATGAGAAATCAATAATGAATTACAATTGCTATCGATGAGCTAATGTTTATATGAATATAATTCAATAAGAGGACGTTATCCTAAACTATGCATCGGTAGAAATTTTCGGGGACGAAAATCCCTAAAGGGGGGAAGAGTTGTGACACCCCTAAAGTGACCCTAGTCGGAAAGCGGTTTCAGGACCGCTAAACCGAGTCACCAAATTATTTGAATGTGATATTTATTGTCTAAAATATGTGATTATGAAGGTGTGAAAGTTTTAGGCTTCGATTTAGTAAATTGCATGTGAATTTAGTCAAAAGGACTTATGGGTGACATTTTTGAAATGTGATAGGCTAATCTACAAGGACCTAATAGTGCATGTAATCAAAAGGGAGGACTTGCATGTCAATTTCCCCCCCCTAATATGTAGTGGCCGGCCATGAGCATGGGTGGACAAGATGTTATGGCTAAAAACATGTCATAAACATGTTGGGGTAGTGCATTATGTAAGGATTAATAAAATAAAGGGCATGGGCAATAAAATATTAGTGTTAGTAGGATGAGAAACAAAAAAAGAAAAGAAAGGATGTGTGTGATTGTCCCCCCATTGCCGTGAGTGATGAAAACAAAGAAAAAAAAAGTGTCCATCCTTTAACATTTCTTTTGGCCGAAAATTCTAAGGAGGAAGGAAGAAGAAGAGGATTTTCTTGCTTCATGTTCGGTTGGTTGGTGTTTAGGAGGAGGAAATGTTGAAGAGATTCGGCCATGCTTGTAGCTAGGTTAAGGTAAGTTTGATGTTGTTCCATGAGATTCATGCATATTTTTGATGTTAGTTTGAGTTCTACCTAGCCTATGGTTTAAATCTTGCTATGTGATGAAGATGATACTCGGCCATGGGTGTTGTTTTCTTGGTTGGTGTTTGTTTCATGCTAAATCTAGATGAACAATGGGGGTTGTCATTTAGGTTAAGATCAAAGAATTAATCTTGTTAAAACTTTGAACTAATAATGCCCATATGTGTGATAGCCGAACATAGACTTTGTTTAAAGTCTTGGTCAAAGGCCGGTTAAGTGTTTTGGAAATGATTAAGCTAGGTGTTTGATCTTTTTGGTTCGGCATAGTACATAAAATGTTGCTAGATGGAGAAAAAATTCGGCCAGCAAGAGGTGTGCTAAGGCCGAATATAATTTTGTATATTAATGAGTAATGCATGTGTTGAATTGATGGAATGGAGAGGATGTTTTAATAGTGCATATATGTGTATTAGCCAAGTTTTGAACTTGAAACAAAATGGTATTTGGTCAATACAAGTGACCATACATGTAGAATGTATTAAGTATGCAATCGGCCTCAACATAGACATGCATGTTCGGCCACACGAATGAATGCGTAGATTGATGTTGTACATTCGGCTATAGGTAAGCATAATGATGATCCTATCTTGACTTAGACAATCGGCTCAAGTAGAATTTGTTAAGTGCTTAGTTAATTGATATTAGGTTAATGATATGTGTATTTGGTCATAAAGGTGCACATGAGGAAATGTTTGATTAATTGTACTAAATTGCTTAATGTGATTAAAAATGCATATGACCATTTTGTATTTGAGCTAAAGGTGGCCATATGACCTATCAAATTCATTGTCATATTCGGCCATAAGCTAGCATAATGAGACTTTAATAAGTTAAATTTGTTTGAATTAGCTCAAGAGCTTAGAGGACCAAAGTTGGATAAAGGAAAGGAAAAAGTGATCGAATAGCCACCGAAATCGTTCGACAACATCCGAGGTAAGTTTTAAGTGATTAAACGTTGTGTAAATTCAATCATAATAGGACATAATGAGTTGATTTAATAAGATATGATGTGGCCATGATATGTCTTAAACTCAAATGGTAAGTTCATAAGTGTTTGGACTTGGAAATTTAAGAGCAAATTGTAATAATTTGCTTTGGACAGCAGCAGTAACGTGATTTTAGAAAATCACTATAAATTGTTGGTGTGGAATTATAGGCTGCATAAAATATGTAATCAAGGCTTAATTAGTCTAGTTTCTTATAAAAGAGACCTTGTGAGCAAAGAAATTTCCTATAAAGAGATATTTAAAGTTGTGTGAGACGGTGTCAGAATGATTCTGTATGCCCCTGTTCGGTTTTTAGAAAATCATTATAAATTGTACAAAAATGGTTATAAGATAAAATTTATATTCTTAGACTCCTTAATGAGTCTAGTTTCAAATGAAATCAAATACAACACATTTTGAATTCTGTAAAATGAGAAATTTGATTTGTAGTGAAGAGTGGTCAGATTAGTCAAACAGTGAAACAGGGGAAACTTTAAGAAAAATCTGGTATTGATTGGCCAAACCTAAAATTCTGGAAATTTTATGGATGGAAGATATACGAGTCTATATTCAGGAAAAATTAACGGAAAGTGATTTGGAGTTTTGTAGCTCCAGTTATAAATAATTTAGTGACTATTGCTCAGGAAAAACAGCTTGTGCTGAATTTGAGATTGTGTTGTAAACCTTGATAAACTTGTTTTAGTTGCTCATAAGCTATTGATTAAACCCATACGTGAATTCTAAATTGTGATATTGGAAAATGATAGATGTAGATTCATCCAAGACAGTGTGTATACGTGAAAGTATATGTGGTATGTGAAGTATATTTGGATAATTGTGATGTGAATACATGAAAATTTATATTTTGATTTAGGATTTTATGTGATGGATGTGAACATGCGTATGTGTGATAAGGCCGAATGGCCAATGTGATGAATGTGAACCCGTATATATATGTGTGATAAGGCCGAATGGCCAATGTGATGAATGTGAACATATGTATGTGTGATAAGGCCGAATGGCCACTATGATGGATGTGAACATGCGTATGTGTGATAAGGCCGAATGGCCAATATGATGAATGTGAACCCGTATATATATGTGTGATAAGGCCGAATGGCCAATGTGATGAATGTGAACATGCGTATGTGTGATAAGGCCGAATGGCCACTGTGATGGATGTGAACATGCGTATGTGTGATAAGGCCGAATGGCCAATGTGATGAATGTGAACCCGTATATATATGTGTGATAAGGCCGAATGGCCAATGTGATGAATGTGAACATGCGTATGTGTGATAAGGCCGAATGGCCAATGTGATGAATGTGAACCTGTATATATATATATGCGTGATAAGGCCGAATGGCCAATGTGATGAATGTGAACATGCATATATGAGATAAGGCCGAATGGCCAATGTGATGAATGTGAACATGAATATATGTGGTAAGGCCGAATGGCTAATGCGAAACGTGTATGAGATGGATATGTGGTAAAGCCAAATGGCTAATGTGAGATATGTACGAGATGTATATATATATTGTGGCCAAATGACAAACGGTAAAAGGTGTGTATTATTAGATTTTTGGATGAGGCAAATGAATTACAAATATGACAGTCGATGTGAATGTTGTAACATGTAATTAAATGTACATGAAACTTGGAAATATATTCTGGGTAAGACCCGATGACTACGTGTAGAGATTTTGTCTGGGTAAGACCCGATAACTTCATGTGGAGATTTCGTCTGAGCTAAAGGTCTCGCCGATAATCCGTGTAGAGGTTAGAGCTATAAGACTTCGTAATAAGAATTGCATATAAATATATTCAATGCGAAAGGTTAAACAGGTATGTACTCCAAGTTTATATGTGAGCTTGATTTGAACTAAATCATAAGGTAGTTATGTGATGCATATGAGAGCAATCTATGAGACTATTCCTATGATTATGTGACTTCGGATCAATGTGAAAGGATATGTGAAATCATACAATATATCTATGTCACATGAGCTCGCTTTTATGTGAAAGTTTATCTGCCTATTGTATATGATGAGATGTGCATATTCGGTAAAGGGATGGTATGCCCGAAGGAAGAGTGAAATAAAAATATGAACAACTATGTTATAATTTGATTGTTATCTGTTGTCACTGCTTAAAACTTACTAAGCATTGTAATGCTTACTCCGTTTACTTTGTTTTCTCTATTTTATAGATCTCATTTGGAAGCTATAGGCTCGGGGATCATCAGCAACTAGTCACACTATCACTATCCATTGTTTGGTACTACTACGTTTTGGATTATCTTATGGCATGTATAGAATAGACTAGTAGTGAGAGGATATTTTGGTTAATGTATATAAGCCATGGGAAAATGGCATCTTTTGAATGTTTACTTAGAGAAGTTTAAATTTTATCCCTGGCTGTGCTTAGTACTTATTTAAATGAATGATCTTTATTTCAAGAAAAAGTTCAAAATTTTACTGTTCTGACATGAGTTACAAGTCCGGTAATGCCCCTTACCTATTCCGGCGACGGTTACGGGATAGGGGTGTTACAAAGAGATTGAAAGAAAGAAAGATAGATAGATAACAAAATCAGAATCATCTAAAAGATAAAAATGGGTAGACTAAAGAGAATATAAAGGAGGGTACCTGGCAATGGAACTGATTTGCAACCCAAGGGGAAGGGGAAAGGGAAGGGGAGGGGGAAGGGGGAAGGGGTGTAACAGTCTGGTTTAGATCCTAGTCAGAATAGTGGTTTCGGGACCACAAATTCGAGTCAAAATTTTTTTATATTATTTTCCATGCCTATTATATGTGAATTGATGTCTGTGAAAGTTTCGTATGAAAATTTGATCGTTTGTGCATTCAATTTGACTAAAGGACTTAATCGCGTAAACTGTAAAAATGGCCTACTATTTGAATAATGGCTTAATTGTTGTGTCTTTATTATTAAGAGGTTCTTATGTTGATATTTAACCATTGTAAAGGTTAGTGGACATTAATATCCATGGTTTATATGTTATATGTTAATGATTTAGTAAGGTTAATATGGTAAATGATGTATTAATTAGAAATTAAATAAGACAAAAGCCATATTTTCTACCAAATTCATCATCTATTACCAAAAATTAAAAATAAAAATAAAGAACAAAAGCTTTTAGGGTTCAGCTAGGAAATTTAAAGATTAAGGTATGTGTTTTGATCGGTTTTTGATAATTTTTGCGTTTTTATGATTGTTTCTTAGTAACCTATCAAGCCCATGTCTCAATTTCTGAAATTTTTGATGATTTTGAGTTGAGCCATTGATGAAATTATGAGTTTTATGAAGTTTGATGATAATATATGAAAGATATGTGTTAGATTATCATGTTTTGTATTGGGATTTTTGATGAATTTGAGTAATTTAGACTAAATTGTGAAAATGAAAAATTGAGGGGCTAAAAGTGAAATAAATGAAATGTGTGGGCTTATATGAGCTAGGGTAAAATTCGGCTAGTCAATGGTATAAAGAAATTTTGTGCATTTTGTGATTTTATGAATTAAGGACTAAATTATTAAAATGTCCAAATGTGAGGGCTAATTTGTAAAATACCCTAAATATGTGTATATGGATTGAATTGAATGATTTATTGAATAAAAGGGTTAATTTTGAGTACATATAGATCAAGAAAGGAAGAATTCAGATTTAGATCGAGGGAATCGAAGGTTGTCGAGTAAACGATCCGAATAATCAATTTCGAGTACGAGGTAAGTTCGTACGTGATAAACGATGCTACAAATTAAGTTTATTTGCTTTGATAATGCATAAATTGTATATATTTTATTATGGTTTAAACACGATGATAAACTGACTGTGTTCGGCACTAAGTGTGTGATTCAAAATAGCTTCGACTATAAATAGCACTAAGTGTGCGAATTGGAATAGCTTTGGCTATACAAGGCACTAAGTGTGCGATACTGAGATAGTTTCAGTTATTTGAGATGGCACTAATCGTGCGAGATCATAACAACTTCGGCTAATCATTAATGTACTAAGTGTGCAAGCTATTAAAGTGCGGAAAGACTTTTGTATGAATTAATGTATTCGATCGAGAGGTGAGAATGAAAATGAATAAATACGGGAAATTTCAAGTATGTACGATACCTATATGGTAGATGATACTATGTGTATGAAGCTTGATGAATTAGTATGAACATATTAATTGTGATGGAATAGAATTGATCGATGATTTGAGAACTACTAGGTGTTTATTAGTTGATGTTTTATATTTTATAAACTGTTGATTATATTTGCTATGAACTTACTAAGCTATGAAGCTTACTGTGTGAGATGTTCTCTATTTTACGGTGTTATAAAGCTAGCTTGGATCCGAAGATTGTCAGTGTTTCATTCACACTACCAGACATCTATTTTGGGAGTTGTACATTTGGTGTATGGCATGTATAGGCTAGAACTATGTGAATATGTTTTGTAATGTGTATATCAAGCCATGTGATATGGCTAGATTATGGTTAAACTTATGGTTTGATTTTAGTATATGATATGTGATGCAATGTTGCTATTATGAGGTGTTTATGGTTGGCCAAAAGTAATGGTCATTTTGGTAAGAATTTGGCATGTGAATGAATGAGGTAAATTGAATTTACAAGACAAATGTTTTGGTTTGATTATGACTCATTATATAGTATATTTTTATATGTATGTTATGTATGAAATTTGTTAATAATGAAATGGCATGAAAGATGTAAGTTTTGGTTATGAAATATTTGAGAAGTTGGTATAAAATGATGTGGTTTTGATGCTTGTAGGTATGACCCAAAATGGGTGGCAAATTGGCTTTTAAAATGGCCTATTTTTGTCCACATGGGCGTGTCTCAGTCTTGTGCAACACATGGTCATGTTACACAACTCTGTGTCCCCTGGGGTAGTCCTACAATTTAAAGTCAGTCTCGAGCACGGCTAAGGTACACAAGCGTGTGGCTAGCCATGTGTCCCAAGTCAGTTTCGACCACGGCCTGCCACACGGGCGTGTCATGTGGTCGTGTGGAAAAGTCAGTATGTATGCCCTATTTTTCCATGGCCTAGACACACGGGCGTGTCTAAAGCTGTGTGAGGCACACAGCCTGTTCACATGTCCGTGTCTAAAGCCGTGTGAGGCACACGGCCTGTTCACACGGGTGTGTGACCCGTACAACTTTGAAAAATGTTTAAGTTTTGAAAAATTTTGTATGAGCTCAGTTTAGTCCCGACCCCTTTCTAAAGCATGTTTAAGGTCTTGTTGACCTATGTAAGGGACTCTATAATGATATGTAACCATGATACTATGATGTTTGTGAAATGAATGCGAAATGTTTCGATGTGTTCGGTAATGCCTCTTTACCCTAGTCCAGTGACGGATATGGGTTAGGGGTGTTACAAGGGGAAAGGGGAGAAGATTTAGTAGTGTTGGGATGTGAAAGGAAAATTGATTGGAAAATGTCTTATCGAAAAAAAAGTGTAAGACATTTTCCCAGAAGAAGGCATCATTTTCCCGTGTTTTGGAAAAGCTTTTACGGGGGGAATTTATTTTCCACCAAACAAACAGTGGAAAAGGTTGAAAATAATTTCCAGAAAAGCTTTTACAAGCAATCAAATGGAGCCTAAATTGGAATAGCAATTCCAAGATCTAAATTGCAGATCAAATCAGTTGGTTTGATTCAGAGAGAAAAAATTGCAAAATAGTTTTTTCCCAATTACAAATTTTCACTATTTCAATCAATAAATTTCTTCTATTTACTGTATTTAATTGATAATTTTAAGGATAAAGTATAACTTTTAGAATTTTTATTTTTTAATAAAGGCTAAAATAAAACATTCTTTCTAGTTTTTATGATTAAACTAAAACTTTTTATTCTTTATGTCTCAACTAGAAATTATATACAATTCCCTTACTATTTAATTATAAAGAGAAAAAATGTGTGTGTGTTTTTTTTTACAAGTTAGCCCAGGAATGAAAATAAGAATGATAAAAGAAATATTACAATAAGTACCTAAAAGACTATGTACTAGAGGAAATGAGAAAAAGAAGACTTGAAGTGAATTCTCTTGATTTCAATGTTTGGATGTATCTTTCTAGAGTCTTTACGTGTTTTTGACTTGAATTTATACCCTCTAATCAGTTTGGAGCCATTGAAGGGGATTTTTAGTTGTTAAAAGTATTGATTTCACACATTAAATATAGTTTGTAAAGTCAAGTTTTGGTACTTAACAAATATATATTAAGACTTGGGCAAAAAATAGCCATTAAAAAAAACTAATCTAGTGAGACTTTATTTTAATGACTATACTACAAATTAGCAAATACTACACTTTATACAAATTATTTTACAAGATTTACAAGCCAATTAAGTAATCTAAGTAAAGTATCAAAATTAGTACTAATCAAATAAGCAAATTATTCCCCTAAAATAAATAATTTATTTCTATTAAGTTAAATATTTTACAATGAAGATATTTTATTATGTTTTACCGAATCAATCAAGAATTAATCAATTAAATAAAATATACCCATATTTCTAGAAAAAACCATACCTAGTTATATATTTTAATCCTAATTAATAAATATTAATGATAGGGATGAGTGCAGAGCAAGATCGTAATTTTGTCCCAGTTGTAGATTTGACTTAGTGCTCTAGACAATTAGAAATAAACTTAAAATTGGACACAACCTGAAACGAAAATAAATCCAAGTCAGATAAAAGAAATAAAGAAAGCAATTAAAATAAATAAGATAAATAAAACATAACAATAAATTAAAGATTAGAATAAAGAGAAAACAAAGAAGATAGATGGAAAAGATGGAACATGACATGTAGAAGTCTTAAGGAGCCTTGGAAACAAGAAGAATCTATAGCCCCTTCAAACGACTCTAATTTCCTCTCTAAGAAAGAAAACTTGGCAAGAAAAGGTTTGAAGGTGATCCCCACAATCTAAAAAGATTGTTAAAACTCTTCTAAAAGAAAACTCAAGAAAAATTCTTGAACAGAAAAGCTCAGAGAATTTATTAACTCAAAAGAGAAGTTGTTGGATAATAATTAATTTATTTGTGTACAATGAAGAGGCATTTATATAGGCGAGTTAAGTACATCTAAATAAAAAATTAAGTACATTGAAACTTTAATTACCCTAAACAAGAAGTAAATTTAAATTAAACTTTCTTATTGATATGAAATTCTTAAATAACTTAAAATAATTAAAAATTATCCAAACTTTGGAATAAATAAATAATAAAATAATAAAACTTAATAAATACAATATTGGGCTCGTATATCATAAAAATTATGCTTGAAACTTGAACCCAATATGATTTTAACTCGAATAAATAGTCCAAAACTCATAATTTCCATAATAATCCTGTTCAGAAATTTTGCTCGCGCGGTCTCCCCTAAAACATCATAGCTTGAGCTCCCAAACTCAAAATCGAGTGATTCAAAGTGAATTTTGAAGCTAAGAGATAGATCTGCAAACATTATGAAGATATCTAAGCCCATAAATGTTTGGATCCCATCCAAAAATTCGTCTCAAGTTGACTTATCTTTTTTAGTTTGAAAATTGATAGCTTGGTTGAATTGATTTTATTAAATTTCACCCATTCCATGCATGTATCATTCCTTGTTTCCTAAAAAAAATTCATCCTCACATATTGTCTTTGATAGAATCTTGGTTTGATTTGCTTGGCCTTTGACCTTGTTGTTGGGCCTTGAGCTAGTGTAAGCCCATCACATCCATGGACCCAAAATTGGGATTTGAGACTCACATCATTCCCCCATTCGTCAAGAAGATTCGTCCTCTAATCTTTAACTATAAAAAAAATATTTACCTAAGCTTTCTTGTCCACCAAAACTATCTCAAGGATCAAAGACATGATTTCCCAATTCCTTTAAAAACAAACCATCAACACTAAACAAATAACTGTTAGGCACGTGAATGTTCAATTAAAAAATAACCTGTAACTTTCTTTGAATATGCATGATCATCCATAAGAATTTTCAACGATGAGTCAAGAATTTCACATAACAATAAAAGTCAAGAAGGTTAAGATTATTATGTAAAAATTCATTGTTAAAGCCTAAGGTAGAAAATGTTGTTGCAAGATCAAATGAATAAGATATTTTAATAAACTTATTGAATGCAACAAAAGTACACTTTACAGACCTAGATAAACACATAAAATCAATTGAATTTCTAAACCATGGTTTAATGAAACTTAACCAACGAGAAAGTTTGTCGTAAGGAAAAATACAATCAGTAGCATACTTATAAAAATCATACAAGGTATGCCTACATATTGCAATGTCCAATGTGTCTTTACTTTGTTTACCCTTTATCATTTATGGAGAAATTTCAATGTTCAACTTACCTCTCTCCCACAAGTAAAATCTTCTATCAATGGTAGAGTAATGTAATTGGAAGCCTGTCAATGGATCCTTGAAATCCTACAACAAAGAAACACCATTAAACAAATTCGAGTTATGGTTAGTTAAAACATAAGCATTCATCATTTTTGTATGGGTATTTTCTTGCTTTTCATTTTCTTTTTCCACCCAAGAACTCTCCAATTTTACCTCATATGTATTTTCACTCACCAAAAGTGGACCATTAAATAGACTTTTATCACTTAAGGTCTCTCTTTTCTCTCAATCTTTTCTCATGATTTTCCTTCACTTCCCATATTCCCCTTACAAGTATTATGAATATTCAATTTAGTAAAATGCATTTCAACAGGAGAACATGACGTATCTATCTCATCTAACTCATAGATTCAAGGAAAAAATTATCATTATCATTCTTTTCTAGTTCACAAAGTTCACCATCCCAAATCTGTTTTTCCACTAAAGTAAGAGTCAACCGAAGGCACAAAGTCATACTTATTGTCTTCTCTAGTTGGATATTTAATTGGACATCAGAAACCCTCATGATATTTTGAGCTACACCAATAATATTTTACAACAGAAGGCAAAAAGTCATACTTACTATCTTCTCTCATGATCTTTTGAGAGATCAGTTGTACTCTTCCTTTTGTTTGGCCATCTTTTTTGAAGACACATGACCATGTCGCATGGCCGTATGCCACACACGGCTAAGACATACACCCGTGTCTTAGGCCGTATGGACAAGAAATAGGCCATTTTCAAGCCATTTCTTTCACCCAAATCAAGCTCACACTTACAAGTCATTTGCACATAAAATCAAGCTTCAAAACATACCTAATACATGCATGATAGGACTAATTCAATATGGTATCTATCCATACAACCAATATGCCAAAAGACACCTCAATCACAAATCATCAAATCAACCAAAACATAAACACATTTTGCATAAATCATCTATACACAACTACCTATTTCCATACCATGTCATAGCATAATTTATCATATACCAAAACACAACCAAACATACCAAATTGGTCATCCAACATATACTTTTACTTGACTATTTCTACACTAACCATTTAAGCACCAAAATGCCAAAAGTCCAACAACTATATTACCACATATATACATGCCAAACATAGCCACTAGATCATTAATACAAGTCCACTTATACATGCCATTATAACCATAACCAACACATCAAAAGCTACCGATATAGCCACTGAATAGTGCGATAAGTCTCCAACGAGCTTTCGATTATCTATAAAACATGGGAAAGGAGACTATGTAAGCATATAATGCTTAGTAAGTTCGTATAACATAAAACACAACTTACCATTTCACTTCATAACATTAAAATTTAACATGGCATAATCCAACCTTTAGCTTGGCACAAGCCTAAGCACCAACACAAACATGTTAGCATGCTTGAACATAATTCATATGAATTTAACATGGATAACCATTATACTTGAGCATAATTCAATTGGATTTACCATCCATCATAACATAACATGTTTTCCATGTAACTCATCATTTCAATGTATTTCATACATACATGTTTTGGTTCATTTTGAACACTTACCATATCCTTTCAAATTCTTGCTCGTTGAAATGCTTATAATATCATTGGATACACGGGATAGCTCACACGAAGTGTGCTAAACATATAATCATAACATTTCCTTTCTTTTACATAGTTGCTTACACGAGTTGTGAAATGGATCAGCTCATACGAGCTGTGAAAAAGGCCAGCTCACATGAGATGTAGGTCAGGATGTAAGCTACACGATGCTGCTTACACGAGCTGTGGAGTATCCACAACACATGCTGGACCCTCAGCCATTGGTAGGACATTCAAGACTAGCACCCGAAATATGGAAACCCTAATGACATGTTATTTGTATCCTACAAATTCCTAAGGTTCAAACAAGGCTCGATAGTTTTCAAAACATCATTGGATTTGCATTAATCATTTACATTACAATCCACAACTCACATATAGCTCAAAAGATGACATTAAAATATTATGCAATTACACGAACTTACCTCGACGATAAAGGCGTAGAAATAGAGTCGACTAATCTAAAACTTTATCTTGACCCTAATCTAAAGCCGTATGAGGTCTATCTTGATCTAAATAAATAAATTCAATCTATTTAATAACCATTCTGTTCAATTCAATCCAAATTCTTTTTTTACAAAATTACGCTTTTGCCCCTATTGTTTTGATTTCATTATAATTTAGTCCTTGAGCTCGTAATTTAAAATTAATGCAATTTCATCCTTAGCATAATTTCATATAGGTCCATATCAACTCATACAATTATTATTTCACAATTTTCACCATGTATTTTACACATTTTACAATTAAATCCCTATTTGACATTTTCAACAAAATTCAATTTACAAAAGTTGTTTATCTATCAACAAAGATTCATTTTCTTCCATCAAACATAAAAGCCACATGAATATACTCATTTAAAAACCCTAACCTTTTAAAAATTTTGCAAATTAGTCATTGGGCTAGCTAGATTAAGCTACAACTTCAAAAACATAAAAATCATTAAAAACGAGATGAAATTGTATTTACATCTGAGAGATTAGTGTAGTTGAATGTTAAAGCTCCTTCAATGGAGTTTTCCACACTTATTTTTGGTAGAAAAGATGAACAAACAAGGTGATTCTTTTGTTTTCTATAATTTACTTATTAATTTACAATTTTAACCTTATTAATTAACGTTTGAAAACAAACATATAATGTCCATAAATGTCCACTCAATATAACCATGGTCTTATTACCACATAAATCCATTAACTAGTTAATTTCATAGCCATTTAGTACTTTTAACTTATAGAACTCTAATTTTTCACCTTTAACGATTTAGTCCTTTTCACCAAATTAAACATGCAAACATCAAAATTTCTTAATGAAATTTTTATACAACCTTGCTAACATACTATAGACATTAAAATAATAATAAAATAAATATTCTCACATCAGATTTCTTATCCTGAAACTATTGTTTTGATTTCACTTAAAACGAGCTGTTACACCTGTACTCTAAATTCCGAGTGTAAGTGTTCTTACACCTATGATTAAATATGAATCATGTTTTTAAATTTTTGGTATCGTGAAATCATAAATATATATGAGATGCTATGATATATGCTATGTGTAACATCCCGAATTAGGGCCTAGTCAGAATAATGGTTTTGAGACCACAAATCTGAAGTAGAAACAATTATTTTATGATTATTAGGAGGTCCATGATATGATTTCATGCTTGTGTAAAAATTTCATGAAGAAATTTCATTGATAAAGTGTCCAATTTGACATTTAGGACTAAATTGCAAAAATTGCAAAATGTGTGTTCTAGAAGCCTTAAGCATGAAATTGCCATGGATTATTAATTAGAGGTCCTTAAAAAGAAATTTGACCAAGTTCTAAAAAGTTGGACAAAAATGGGCATGACTAGGAAAAATTTGAAAGAAAGGCTTGAAGGACATTTTTTTCATTTGGTAAATAAAAGAATAAAAAGGGAAAATAAGTCAAAAATTTTCTCATCTTCTCCAAATGCTAGCCAAAATTTCCAAGAGCCATAGCTAGGGTTTTGTTCAACTTTTCAAGCTTGATTGTAAGTGCTCCAAAGCCCCGTTTTTATTTTATTTTTTCACATTTTTAAGATCCTTGAAGCATGATCTATCCATATCTAGCCATATTTTGAAGTAGGGTTCATGTATGAAACTTGAATCATGTTTGACATGTTTGTATTTTGATGTTTAATGGAAGAATATGAAAGTTTGATGTGTGTTTAACATCTTTTACTAAGTGATTTTTGATAGAAATGCATGAAAAGGACTTATTTATAAAAGATGTAAAAATGGACAGTAGAAATGTGATTCAATGAGAAATGTGGGCTATTATATGTTAGAATATGAAGCGTCTAGGCTTGGGTAACCAAGAAAATGCAAGCATTTCATTTTACGAGCCTAGGGACTAAACTGTAAATATGTGAAAGTTTAGGGAAAAACTATAATTTTGCCTAGATATAGTTTTTGGACTGATTTGAGTAATATGATGATTAAATGAGCTGAATTTTCTATTATAGATCAAGAAAAACAGAGTCCGGACCTAGATCGGGGAAGGAACAAGATTTTGGACTAAATCAAATTAATTGTCCATATTTTGTACCGAGGTAAGTTCATGTATAAATAATGCAATGATATATCATGTTTGAATGTTTTATTTATGTATGAATATATATATTTAATTATTACGATGAATGTATGAGCGACTTTATTGTCTATGAGCATGACATTGTGAACAAGTTTGACGAATATGAGTTATTGAGAAAATCCTGTTTGAACCTTAGGAATAATTTAGGAATGTGACATGTCACTAGGAACTATATGATTATGAGCTCATGAAATTATGTGTTATGTGATTATGTGAATCCGAGTGCTAGTCTTGTACGTTCTACTAGTGGCTGGGTAGCCCAGCATGTGTTACAGGTACCTGTCAGCTTGTGTGATAGCCCGAGTAGTTACATCTTGACTGTCAGCTTGTGTGAGTAGGCCTGTGAGAGCTAGAAATGTGTGATTGTGATATGAGGTAGCATGTGGCTATGTTTGAAGCATTATGTGCAAGTCTTCCATGTATCCGATAGTATTCCGAGTGTTCAACAGGTAAACCTATGAGTTATTCGACAAGTAAGTCAATGATGAGGAAATATGACAATATGTTACGAGTTGGTACAGGTATGTATGAAAAATTCATATAAATGAGCTTGGTATGTGATGAACTTTTGGTAAGATTGAAAATGTGTAAGTTATGTCTACAAATTTAAGTTACGCCTATGAATTTATGATGACTCATATGTAAACTATGTTATGACAATGGTATTTATATATATATGATTATGTTGCTATTTATTTGCATGTGAACTTACTAAGCTTTATGCTTACTCCCCTCTCTTTTCCATTTTCTTATAATATCACCAAGCTAGCTCAGAGATCGAAGGACGTTGGAGACTCGATCACACTATCAACTAGACATTCGGGTATAGTTAGTCTCAACATTTTGAGTATGACATGATAGGACTTGGTCTTTTTGTTATATGTTATATTGGTCTAGCAAAATGTGTTGGCATATGGTAATATTTGATTCATTTTATATATGGCCATATGATATGGTTCATATTGATTATTTGGGTTGTAACCCTAATTAATTATGCATGCATGCAATGTGTTATGCTTGATGTGGTTGCTTATGGATGAAATGTGTGATGAATGGCATATATGCTAAATGAATGAATCGTGGCTGATAAGTATGACCAAAGCTATGGCATAATTGAGTAAATTGGAAGTAGGTTTACCATGATGAATAAATATGAAATTGGTGTGGATTGTTATATGAAAGCATGATGATTTGGATAGGTGATATGTTGACATTACAAAGTCAAGAATCAATCAATTTTATGAGTATTTGAGTGACTAAATATACTATGTTGCATGCCATCAAAAATGTATGAGTGAATGAGTATTTAAGGGTGACAAATGGCTTGAAAACTAGCCTCAAAGTTGTCCACACGGATAGACACATGGGCGTGTGATTTGACTGTGTGTCCCCTGCAACCTAATTAATGCAAAATAGAATGCCCAATAGTAAACCCACGGGCAGAGACACGGCCGTGTGTCTCAGTCGTATGAAGGGCACGACCTTAGGACATGGGCGTATACCCAGGTCGTGTGAAGTCTGCACCTGATTTTGAAATTTAATTCGCCACATGGTCTGAGCACACGGGCATGTTATTTGGTTGTGTGACCCTATTTGTGTTAATAACGTCGTAAACAAAGAGTTACATGGGCTGAAGACACGAGCGTGTGTGACCACACGGTCTACCCACACGGGCGTGTGACCATGTTTCATGAAAATTTTTCTAAGTTTTTCTAAAGTTCTCTGATTAGTCCTGGACTACTCCCGATATATGTTTTGGGCCTCGTAGGCCCATATAACCCATATAAGTACAACATGTGTATGAATAATTTTAAATTGAATGAAATTTTATGGCTCAGTTTTGTATGTTTACTTATGTTTCAGTCCAGTAATACCTCAAACCCTGTTCTGGCGTCGAATACGGGTAAGGGGTGTTACACTATGAGCTTATGTTGACTGTTGTGAAAGTGAATATGAGAGTATGTTCTCATGCCATATGTCAGAGATTACACTGTGTTAGTAATGTGAAAATGCAGTGAATATTTATGAAAAATCGATAAGTAGCTATGTGATATTAAATGGATATTTTGGCCTTATGACTTAATGAGACCGTTGGAAGTAGTTGGTATGCCATAGGATTGTGAGTACTCACTTATATGTGTTGTGATATATGGGGCGCTAAGGCCCAGGGACAGTTTTGGAGAGATAAGGGAATGTGAGCCAAGCTCCATTCATTGGGATATGTATGTGTGGTGTGCTGGAGAACATTAGCTATATGCTTCGCTTATGGGATACGTTTGACTCTACGAGTCTATGTGTGGTGTGTTGGAGATCCGTGTATCTGATGAGTTGTGATAGAGTCCACTTTATGTTTCATAATCTCAAAAGCTAAATTATCATACATTATGAGTATATGTGAGTAATACATGTTAGATTATATACATGTCTAAATGTTTTTATAAGTATTGTGTAAAAGAATGCATGAAATATGACTAGATATGTGAATTATGACACTAAGTTAGTGACATTTTGGATATATGTTGTATGTTGTTTGGTTGATGCATGGTGATTTGTTTGCGTAGAGGTTATTCTAGGTATTCACTGAGCTTGTTAAGCTCACCCACTCCATTTTATCCTTTGCAGACTAGTTGCATTCCCGATGTGAGCTGTAACATCCCGAATTAAGGCCAAGTAGGAATAGTGATTTCAAGACCACAAATCCAGAGTAGAAATAATTATTTTATGATTATTATAAGGTCTATGATATGTTTACATGCTTGTATGAAAATTTCATGAAGAAATTTTATGTCTAAGGTGCTCAATTAGACTTTAAGGACTAAATTGAATATGTAACATCCCGAAATAGGGCCTAAACGAAATAGTGGTTGCGAAACCATGAATTTGAGGTCAAAAAAATTTATTCTGATTAAGTTTTAAGGATTATTCATTGATTGAATAATTGTGTGAAAATTTCATGAAGAAATTTTATGTATAAGTGCTTAATTTGATAATTAGGACTAAATTGTAAAATTAACAAAATGTGTGTTCTAGATAATAAAAGGGATTTAATTGAAATGGGTTCTTAAAGTGGAGGTCCTTATTTATCAATTAGACCATTATATTTAGTTTCGACAAAAATGGGCAAGAATAGGACAAGTTTGAAAGAAAAGCCTTTAAGGGCATTTTGGTCATTTAGTAATTAAAAGAATTAAAAAGGGAAAATAAAGCCAAAATTGGTCCATCTTCCTCATGGAGGCCAAATATAGCATGGTAGAAGCCATGGTTAGGGTTTCCAAGCTTTCCAAGCTCAATAGTAAATCCGTTCTAGCCTCATTTTTAATGTTTTTGGAGTCCCGGTAACTTGATTTAGCTTATTCTAGCAATAATTCATGCTAGGGTTCATATTTGGAAAAATATCCAAAGGTTAAATATGTTTATTTTGATGTTTTATGGTAGAATATGAAGCTTAAAATTATGTTAAACAACTTTTGCTAAGCGATTTTAAGTGAAAACTAGTAAAACGACATAATCGGTAAAAATACCTAATGTTCATAAGTACATGCTAGAGTGGGAATTTGATGTTGTCATAGAACGGAAAAATGTTCAGCATGTCAGAAAACATAAGAAAAATGTATAAATGTTAATTTCTGAGCCTAGGGGCAAAATCGTAATTCTGTAAAAGTTTATGGGCAAAATTGTAACTTTGCAAAAGTTTGAGTTAGGGAATGTTTTGAATAGTAAATTAATTAAATAAGTGAAATATGATGTTTTAGATCCCAAAAAGTGAGATTTGGACCTAGAATGAGAGAAAAACCAAAAATTAGAAAAGTTGGTAAAATGGTCGTTTTGGTATCGAGGTAAGTTCATATGTTTAATAAGCATTTAATTATACATATTTGAATGATAATTTGATATTTTGGTCATAAATACTTTAGTATTGAGTTTCAGATATAATGATTAATGTTCGATAATAATTCGATATTGGAAAGAGAACTTGTATAATTTATATGTAAGACTATATTTTGTATTATGGCTTTGTATGATAACAAGAAAGTATTGACTAGCATAGTTTCATGAGAATAAGTTAAGTTGATGATATGATGAGATTGAGAATGTAAGTAGTAAGTTGAGTACCATTTTATTATTATACAGTTATTGTTATTAGTATTGTTGTTATTGAGTTATGCGACTAACCTTGAGAATTTGAGTAAGTATTTTCAGCTATGACTTGACAAGGCATTGATATCTCGAAGTCCATGGTTGTGCCATGGCAATTAAGGAAGAATTGATGGAAAAGTCCATGTTCATAACATGGCATTTAAGGAGGAATTGACGGTTAAGGATACCATGTAAGACCATGTCAAGACATGGCATTGGTAAGGCAAGGATCCCGTGTAAGACCATGTCAAGACATGGCATCGACATTGATTAAGGACTCTATGTAAGACCACATCAAGATGTGGCATTGGCACTAATATAAGGATACCATGTAAGGCCATGTTTGGAATATGGCATTTGGTAAGACAAGGATACCATGTAAGACCATGTTTGGAACATGGCATTTGGTAAAATAAGGATATCATGTAAGACCATGCCAAGGCATGGCATTGATAAGTTCTATAAGGCAAGGAAATCATGTAAGACCATGTCAAGACATGACATTAATGAGTTACTATAAGGCAAAGGTCTCATATAAGATCATGCCAAGGCATGGCATTGGTGAGTTCATAAGGCAAGGATACCACATAAGACCATGTAAAGACATGGCAATGGTAAGTTCAAAAAGGAAAAGGGTCCCGAGTAATCCTAAGAGTAAGTCAAAGAAACGACAAGGTGAGAACATGAAGAAAGAGTAAAGGTATGCATTTAAGGCTTATTTAATATTGAGATTGTAAGTAATTGAGATTATCAAGTATTAAGTAAGTGATGAGTTTTCAGTTATGCTTGTGACACTTTATGACATGATTGGCAATATGCCTATATTATGAAAGAGTATTCATGTGTTAAGTGAGATGTTGCAGGTATGTAAGCAAGCTATTAAGTAAGGTGCCTTTTGTATTCTGAGCCTTTGGTAAGGTTACCAATGATTAAGATGGGAAAGTAAGAACTAAAAATTATTTAAGCAAATTATGATAGCATAGTAGTAAGCTAAATTGATTGCTAATGCTTATTATTTTACATGTGAACTTACTAAAATTTATAAGCTTACTTCTTTCACTTTCCCATTTCTAGAGTACTTAAAAGTAAGCTCGGGTTGGAGGTCGTCAGAGATCACTTCACACTATCGACTATCAAGTTACCAAATGGGTATCTTCGTTTACAAACGTTCTAGTTCATGGCATGTATAGGGACTTAGCCATTTTGCGTGTATGTCCTTATGATATGGCTAAAGAATGGTATGTAAATATTTGATAATGATTAGCTATTGAAATGGCTAATGAAGAACATGTTTTGGTGTTACGTATGCCTAAATGGTAGTTAATACAAAGAAATCATGAAAAAGTGAAATTAGCATTAAAACAGTATTGAACAGCAGTAGTGACGTGACTTTGAAAAATCACCAAGAATATTAGAAATGGAATTAGGTGAAGAATGTGAGATATAGAATTAAAGCTTGTTGAGTCTATTTTCATATGAAAGAAATAGATTAAGCAAAAGAAGTGTATATTAAGAGATATTTGAATTTTAGTGAGACAGGGTCAGAGCAATATCTGAATCCCCTGTTCTGACTTTATAAATTCACTAAAAATTGTACAAGAAGAAATAAAGTTTATATTTCTAGATTCCTTAGTGAATCTAATTTCAAGAGAAACAAACGGAATAGTTATTTGAATTCTGTAAAGGGAGAAAACTGATTCGTAGTGAGAAGAGGTTAGAGTAGTCGAACAGTGCAATAGGGGAAACTTTAACTAATAAACTGTACTAATTGGCTAGACCAAAAATTCTGGAAAACAATTAGTAAGAAGATATATGAGTCTAGTTTTAGGGAAAATTCATGAATTTAAATTTTGAGTTTTGTGACTTGAGTTATGATTTATTTAGTGACTATGACGCAGGTGGGCAGTTTTATAAGGAATAATGAAATAAATTGTTTTGATTTGTCTAAGTATTTGAAAATTTTTTAATGTTCCCAGTTTGCTCTCGAACCGTTTCAATTGCATGTTTTAGGGTCTCGAGGGCCCTTTTTAGGAATATATTGAATGAATGTAAATTAATTAATTTGAAAAGAAAATTTTATGCCCCGAATTAGTAAGTTAAGTCAGGTAACGCCTCGTGCTCAACTCCGACGACGGTTTCGGGTAAGAGATGTTACAGA
This sequence comes from Gossypium hirsutum, assembly GCF_007990345.1. Classification (NCBI taxonomy): domain Eukaryota; kingdom Viridiplantae; phylum Streptophyta; class Magnoliopsida; order Malvales; family Malvaceae; genus Gossypium; species Gossypium hirsutum. The sequence continues at coordinate 69,310,055 of NC_053429.1, read as the reverse complement.
ATAAATTTCAAAATATGAGTTCTAGAAGTTTTTAGTATGAAATTGAATTGGATTTTTAATTAGAGGGTCTTAAATAGCAATTTGACAAAGTTTTAAAATTTTGGGCAAAAATGGGCTTGGATGGATAAAATTTCAAAGAAAGGCTAAAAGGGCATTTACGTCATTTGGTCATTAAATGGACTAAAAGACAAAATAAAAGCCAAATTTTTTGTCCATATTCTACCTATGGCCGAATATTTCATGGGAGAAGACATGGTTAGGGTTTTCAAGCTTCCAAGCTTAATAGTAAGTGCATTCAAGCCCCGTTTTTTATGTTTTTTACATTTTTAAAATCCCTGTAACATGCTTTACTCATTTCTACCATTATTTTGAGCTAAGGTTTATGTTTAAAAATTTACCCATGAATTATATGCATTTATTTTGATGTTTAATGGTAGAATATGAAGGCTCGATGTGTAATAAACGACTTTTGCTAAGTGATTTTCGGTAAAAATGCTTAAAAAGGACTAAATTGTATAAGTTATAAATTGGTCATAAAAGGGTGATTTAGTGGAAATTGGGGGCTATCATAGTTATGAAAATGATTTGGCTAGGCTTGAAATGCAAGGAAATTGAATAAAAATCATTTTACGAGCATTGGGGCAAAAGTGAAAATATGTGAAAGTTTAGGGTCAAAATGCAAATTTGTAAAAATATGATTTTTGGATCCATATGAATAATGTGACTAATTAGTAGGCTAAATGTGGTATTATAGATAAAGGAAAACAAGATTCGGGCTTAGAACGAGGTTGAACAAGGTAAAACACAAACTCGAAATAAATAGTCGTACTCGAAACCGAGGTAAGTTCATATGTCAATGATAATACAACGATATTATTGTTCATACTTGAACTTAAATTGATGTGTTAGCATAGTGTGATGGATATTTATTTAATTGATATAAAGATTATATATTGTAACATATGGCTAAATATAATTATATGCAATACCATGTTTATTTCATGGACTAATGTCTAAATAAACATGGAAATGTGTTGAATTGGATGTACATTGCATTATCAATATGCATAATGAGATACTTGATGAAAAGAAAAAATCTCAGTTGAATAAAAAGCGAAATCCGATGGATAAACCATGGCTTACATGACTTGAGATCCTGCATGTGTTGTAGAGAAGGATGTAGCCCGGACGGGTAATTCGTTGATCTCAAATATAGAAAAGGATCTAGCCCGGACGGGTGTTCCTTGAGTGATCGAGCCTTTCGAGGAATATGTGTGCATTAAGGATTTAGCCTCGATAGGTAATCTGATTAGGATCTGAATTTAGCCTGGACTGGTAATTCATATCCGATCTCATTTGAGTATATGTCTTTGTAGGGGATTTAGCCTGGACTGGTAATCCTAAAAATACTCTATGAGTTTATATTATGGGAGATTTAGCCTAGACTGGTAATCCCGCCGTAAGATGTGAGGTTCACGGGAGTGCGTACTTGAGATGATCACTTGTATGACTTGACGGTAAATGGATTATCCATCAAGATTTTTGAGAAATTCAACGAGTATTATAATGAATAATGCGATGAAAGTCCCGAGATGGGCACAGTGATAAAGGTAAAGTTAATTGATATGCTATGGATATGTACAGGTACGTACATTATACTCATAAGTGATGCCTTATTGAAATGTGATAAATGATGAGTAAGCAAATTCATGCATATGTATGTGTATACATGATAAACAAGTAAAAAGGCTTGAAAGATGAACCATCCTTATGCTTATGATTATGAATTTTGTTGTAATATCATGTTAACTTACATTGTGTAATAAGATATGGGTTTCATGAAATGATGAGTCCATGATCAATGAGCTTATGATAGTTACTATGAATTTGCACTGAAATAGTTTTGGACAGCAGCAATAGTCCGAATTTGAAAATCCACCAAAAATAGTGGAAATTGAGTTGAAGTTTGAATAAAATATGAAATTAAATTTTATTGGGTCTAGTTTCAGATAAAGGAAATGGTGCTAGTAAAGGAATCTCATATGATGATATATTTGAATTCTTGTGAGATAGAGTCAGAATGAGTTTGAAATCCCCTACTCTGAATTGGGAAAATCACTAGAAATTGTAAAAAAATAATTATGAGTTTGGAATCATATGAATGAAATCATTAATGAGTCTACTTTCACAAAAAAGAGACAGGAACATTATCCGAGTCTCGTACTATGAGATAAATAAATTTTAGTGAAGAAAGGTCGAAGCTATCAAATAGCAAAATAGGGGAGACTTCGACTAATAAACTGTACTTATTTGCTAGACCAAAAATCCTAGATATTTTATTGTAAGAAGATAAATGAGTCTAGTTTTAGGTAAAATTAACGGATCTTAATTTCGAGTTCCGTAGCTCTAGATATAAATAAATTAATAACTATGACTCGAGAAAAAAGCTTAACCAGAGTATGAGTAAAAGTGTCATTATGGTTGATTGCCTAAGGAAACATGTTGTTATAATGCTTATTATTTTCATATGGGCTTACTAAGATTTAGGCTTACTCCCTCCTCTCCATTTCCTTAGCGTTTTTAGGTTGGCTCGAGTTGGAGATCATCAGAGGCAGCATCACATTATCAAGCTATCAACTCCAGAGTATTGTCATACGTGTATTAAACACTTTCAAGTGAGTGGCATGTATAAGGACTAGTTTTTATATTAGAAGTTGTTATGATTAGCCAAATTTACCGGCTTATATTAATCTATTGTATATAGCCATGAGATGTGGCTTATTATGGTTATTGCTTGTAAGCCTAATTATTCCTGCTATGGGTTAATGCATGTCGTGTGATTATAATTGGTTGCTATGAATAATTAGTATAACACATGTACACGATGAATGCCCTAGAACCATTCGAGGTGGTTGTGGCCATGGAATGAATACGTGGCCTGTTAGTAAGTTGATAATTTAAACATGGACAATTGTAGAATGTGTAGAGATTAAATGCTGGGTAATAAACACACGTAAGGCAACATGCAAATTATTTATTTGAATCTTTGTCAAGGTCGATTAACCATTAAATTGATGCTATAATTTGGGTCCATGATGTGTAAAGTATGAGAAAGAATTAAGGACAACATAAGGCTTGGAAAATAGCCTAAGTGTCGGTCACACGAGTAGAGACACGGTAATGTATCTCAGCAGTGTGGAGGACACGGTCTAGCACATAGACGTTTGGCTTGACTGTGTGGATCAATTTGTTTGGCTAACGCCATAAACAGAGAGTTACACGGGCTGAGGGCACAGGCGTGTCCTAAGCCACACGGGAGTGTGTGACCACACGGCCCAACCCACATGGGCGTGTGACTCTCGAAAGTAAGAAAATTGGGTAAGTTGTCCAAAGTTTATTGAAAGTTCTCGGTTTAGTCTCGAACCACCCCGATGTATGTCTTAGGCCTCGAACGCCTGCATAAGGGACAATATGCATGTGTTTGAGATGTCTTAATTTTGGACAAAATTTTTGTGGCCCGATTTTGCATGTTGTGAATGTTTAAGTCCGGTAACGCCTCGAACCATGTCCTGGTGTCGGATACGGGTAAGGGGTGTTACATGAGCGGTGTGGTCATCGAGGGATTGATATTCTAGATTTAGGGAATAAAAGGGCAATATGGTAGACATTTATATCGGTTTTGTTAAGATGTATTTGGTATTGTTTGCGTACTGAGTATGTTTGGAAGCTTGTGAACTTCGACATGGTGTTTGGTTTATTGAATAGACATTTTGGTGCTTATGTGACTAGGTGAATGAAGCATGATGTTTAGTGTAACAGCTCAATTTCAGTGAAATCGGAACAATAGTTTCGAGACCACAAATCTGAGTTGAAAATAAAATTTATTTTAATTTTATTACATAGTCCATATCATGTTAGAAATTTCATGTGAAAATTCTGATAAGAAAATTTTACCAATTATGTGTTTAATTACGGGAATGACCAAATCGCATAAAATGCAAAAGTTAAATTCTAGTAGCTAGAAGGATTAAATAACTATGAAATTCAAAACTTAAGATCCTTATATGGTAATTAGACCATTAAAGAAAAGTATGTAGATATTTTTGGCGACTCATCCATGGTAATTTAGAAAAAGGGCAAGGACTAAATTGGAAATTAAATTAAATTAATTAATTAAAAGATGATAAAAGAAATATCATCTTATTTTATTTCATCTTCATCCCCAAAATACATGGAAACCCTAGGAGAGAGAGAATAAACTTTCTTGTCTTAATTAGGTAAGTTTTCTTGTCCCGTTTTTAGTAATTTTGATATTTTTGAAACCGAGATAGCTTAATCTATCTATTTGATGGATCAATTTGAAAAGTTATCAAAGTATGGAAATTATGTCATGGATGAATATGCTGAAAATTTGAAATTTATGGAAATTGGAATAGGGAGTAAATTGCATAAATTTCATTTTCCGAGCCTAAGGAAGAAATTGGAATTTATGGAAAAGTTAGGGGCAAAATGGTAATTTTTCTTAGGATGTAAATTGAGTCCACTTGAATGCGAAATGTGGTAAATAGATGAATAAATTCATTTATATAGATCCGGATAACACAAATTCGAAGCTAGATTGAGGAAAAGAGAAAGTTTCGGATTAGTAGATTTATATACGCAACAAGTGTCAAGGTAAGTTCATGTAACTTAATTGAGCTTGTAAATATGATGAATTGAATGTTGTGGTATATGGAATGTGTTTTGTATTTATGTGAGTTAATTTGAATGTTATAACATAAGAAACGATTACATGCTTGAGATTGTTTGAAAAGGGTTAAATTCCATTTGAATATTGGATTTCGATGGATAAACGAAATTTTATTACTAAATGAGGTCCTGCATCGTTGTTGACGGGATTTAGCCTGGATTGGTAATCCTGTTATAATCCCTCTAAGCATATGTTACAAAGGATTTAGCCTGGACTGGTAATCCTAATTGAGCTCTTCTAAGCATATATTACAAAAAGGATTTAGCCTGGACTGGTAATCCTGTTATATGTTATGAGACTCGAGAGTGTGCTTTCCAATTAAGTTCCCTAATGGGTACTTCTGAATATGAATTGGCAAGTTATTAAATTTTACATCTTGAGTTACTATTTGAATATCCATCGGAATTTCAATGATTCAACGGATAAAATACTTGGCATGATATGAGAATTATGAGATGAAATGAATGATGTCTTGAAAGAATATAGTATGATGAGCTCATCTATCCTTACTTGATGCGTATGTGAACATTTATGTAACTAACTTGTTTGATTGAGTGTATGTGTATAGGTAAAATTGCCAAATTGATGAAAAAACATGTTATTGAATGCTTAATGTTAATAAATGTAAATTGGTAAGTTTTAATTCCTGTTATACGAACTTACTAAGCATGTAATGCTTATTTAGTTTATTTTCCCTATTTTATAGTGCTCGGAAGCTCGCGAAGGTTGGAGATCAGTTGGAGCATGGAAACACAAAAATATACACACTTTTTCATGCCCTTTTTAACTCAAATTCATATAGTTTCGGTAAAATTATTGTTGAAAAATATATAAATATTATAAAATAATTATTTTGTACTTAAATTATTAACATAATGAATTTTAATTAATTTTATAATCAATTTTGATTAATTTTGATTATTTTCGACAAGTTTGCACAAAGGGCAAAAATTGGCTCTACAAACACTGCTAGAAGTTCAAAACTAAGAAGCAATTTGAAGTATCAAGGTGAACTAATTTTCAGCCTAAGTCGGTCCAATTATGTGTATTAATTCATGATATAATTAATTTTAATTTATATCCAATTTAATTTGGATTAAATAAATTATTATTAATTAATTATGAAAAAGTGATCCAGTTGAGCTGAACCGACCGAGAAGGGGACAGCCCAAAACCGTCCATATGCTGACCCAAATCAGCTTATTGGCTGATTATTTAGCTTGCAAAAAGGCCCTTGAAGACTTGTTCAAGTTGCAAACAAACCCCTCCACAATTGGTGGCTTTATAGATTTGTCCCAAGCCTAACTTAGCAAAGTTGAAACTATCAACCTTGCCACATGTGTGGCCGTCCAAGGGAGGGCTCTTTGGCTGATAATGTTAGCTATTTCTAGCAGCCCTCTTCAGCTATAAAAACCCCCTTAGGCTGGTCATTTGAAACACATCTCAAGCATTCACATCTTTTCTCTCTTCTCTCCATTTTCTCTCTTCTTTTCCATTCCAAATTCCCTTGCTCTCTTGTCAATTTCTCCTCTTGAAAAAGGGGCATTCATCAGCCATTTGGAGTAGCAATTAAGTGTTCATAGCAGCCTTGGTCAACGAGGACAACGAAGAAGGAAGAACGGAGCAAACTAGTCAAGCCACAGAAAAACACCGGATTTGATTCTTGTTCTCTATCTCTTTAATTTTTTTGTTGTTGTTATGATGAACATATCTATGAATATTTATGTTGTTGAAATGGTTAATTTAATCAATTTAGCTTGAATTTAATTCGTGTTAGGTTGATTGGATTTTGTTTGCTAAAATTGTTAAAATTGTGTTTATGATGTTATAGGCCTCGGTAAGATGCTTGATTAAGTAAAATCATGACAAAATTATTGATGCTTGATTAAGTAAAATCATGAGTAAGTTATTCTTGCATTACAATTTTGAGGTAGCTAATGAATTAATTATTAAAATGGATTGAAATTGTAATTAATGGACACAGTACTTAATCAGTGCATGTTTAATCATCTAAGGTAGCTGAAGGTTAAATTAGCAACGATATTTGATGATACATTTGCATTGCATAACTTGCAAGATTATTGTGATTAAACTGTGTCAAGGTAGGGATATTTTGTTACCTCACGTAGTCTTTTATGTGCTTATTAGATTTAATTAATCGTTTGAATTGACATAGGGACATGTACAAGAGATTATTTCGATTTAATAAATATGTATATGCAATAACATACTTGCCTATTAAAGATTTGTTTAATCGGTTGAATTAACATAGGGATATAGTCAAGAGATGAATAGATTTTCGTAGGTGAGTAGGTTCATAAGTTAGCAAATTACCTTGTTGCCGTAAATTTATTCGTAACAATATAAACATGAGTTTAGTAATTATGTCATCTTGATTTAAATTGTATATTGAAATCGTTCATTTGAGATTTATTTATTTAGTTTACTTAGTTTAAAATCTTAGTTTTTAATCAGCCTCTTCAAACAAAATATTTTTCTTCACCAAAGTGTTTTAAATAGCATTCATAATTCTTTTCATAGTCCCTGTGGGTACGATAACTCGACATTTACTTGTCACTTTATTACTTGTTGCGATTGTGTACACTTGCACATTTCTGTCGTTCCAAGTTTTTGGCGCCATTGTCGGGGACTGTTTTAAAAAGTCATTATTTGTGAATTTGTTAGTTTTGTATTTTGGTTTATTTTTCTGTTCAAATTTTAACTTAATTAATTTTTTCGGTGATTATTTCAGGTGTTTATGAGTATTGACCGAATTATTGATTTACTCCCTGTAGACCCTGAGAGTGAACGAACTTTTCGACAGCAAAGAAGACAAGCAATGTAACACCCCTAACCTGTATCCGTCACCGGAATAGGGTTACGAGGTATTATCGATAAAATCACAACATACGACATTCATTTCTCAAACATAAATCCATTATCACTTAAATATTACTCAAACATAATTATATTGTCCCTTATAAGGCTCTATGAGACCCTAAAACATACTTGAAAGAGGTTTAGGACTAAACTGATAACATTTGAAAACTATAGGAAACTTATAAAATTTCTCTTGCATACAGGGATCACATGCCCGTGTGAACAGGCCTGTGCCCAGACACGCCCGTGTCACGAGCCGTGTGGAAATAGGTCATACATACTAACTTGCATCACACGGCCAGAGACACGCCCGTGTGGCTTGGCCGTGTGAAATTTGAAGGGTATACTGACTTGGGTCACACGGCCGGCCACACGCCCATGTGCCAGCCAGTGTGTCACACACAGCTAGTAGACACGCCCACATGTCTAAGCCATGTAACTCACTGATTTGTTTAAACTAAGTTATAGCAGACACACGGTCGATTCACACGCTCGTGTGCTCAACCGTATTGGGCGCAAATAGGCTTGGTTTAAGCCACATGTCTCACCCACTTCAAGCATGCCTAAACCAAAACATTTCATACCATTTCAATACACTTATAGGCAACCAAAACATGCCAATTCATATACAAATCATGCCATTTCATCTTCAACCATTTCACTACTCAAATCATAACCATAAACATACCAAAACAATATGTCATTACACAAGGCCATATATACATCACATATCACTTACCAAATTCATAAATTAAGCCAACCTAAATAGCCAAATACACACCCACATTTACATCATTTATGAGCCAAATCTCATGGTTAATATCATATCTCAAAATACATCATCATATCACTAGCCTATACATGCCATATACCATATTTACAAAGCATAAAAAGTACCAAAAAGTTTATCAATAGTGTGACGATGTTCTTGATGATCCCTGAGACCGAGCTAGCTTCGATTATCTATAAAACAGGGAAAAAAACACAAAAAGTAAGCTTTGAAAGCTTAGTAAGCCATATACAAATAAAATTACCACATGAATCAATATCATTTCCATCAATAGGCAAATTATAAGTAAGCACATATAACCTCACAAACCTTTCCCACTGTATACATATTCAACATCATATATGAATTCATCAAATACTTTCCTTTTCAATACTTGTATGAATCTCATACGTACCTGAGTCACTTAACTCATTCACACATTCTTTCTCGACTTGACTTTTGTAAATGAAAAAATATATAGGATCTTTCCTATGTCATTTATCACCTTTTTACATAAAATTGTTGTTAAAACTAAGTAATTGTTTAATAAATTAATGAAATATGTGAAAATATGAAATTAGGATATAGAAATTATTAAAATGTGATTTTATGCTTTATTATATAGTTTTCATGAATAAATGGCTTATTTTATATTAATTTGAATATATTATATTTTAGTGGGCCATGCATGATTAAATTAAATAATAAAATATAAAATTATATTTGATAATTAATTTTAAAATATTTCTTTAATAATTTGGGTTTTAAATTAATTAATTAAATTGAATAAATTTTATTCTTTGGTCCTCTAACTTTTTGATTTATTCTGGACAGGTCTGATAGTTTTGCTAGATTACAAAACTGTCCAAATTGGGGACCAAGTCAACCCAAAATTCGGCTGCACATGGCTGTCCATAAACTAGTTTTTGGTTTAATTGCACAAGGTCCTTGAAGAGTTGAAGAAATTAGAGATTTACCTGAAGATTTGCACTTGACCAAGTCTAGTCCTGAGTTGTTGTGGCACTCAAATTGACCAAAAATCAAGCAAAAATCAGCTCAACTTCCTTCATTTATGGCCGGTCACCGATGGAAAATGCTTTAAAAGATGAAAACTCTTATTTTTAGTAAACTATCACCCTCTCCTCACCTATAAATAAGACCTCATTCTCACATTTCTACTCATCCCTCGTCATTCATCATTCTCTCCTCTCTAAATTCTCTTAGCATTCTTCTTTTCTCCCCACGCCTATCATCATCTTTTCATAAATATTTTAGCATTTGAGCCTCTTAAAGAACCCTTGGTCGACCACATTGGAGAGCCATCAGCAAAGAAGCAAAGCAAAGGAATGAAAGAGCCTCATTAGTCAGAGTCTTGGGTGACAACCACTCTGAATTGGGTTTAATCTTTCTTTTCATTAATTTAATTTAAAGATGTTTGCTATGTGTTCTTTGTTCTTGTTTACAACAATGTTGGCTTAATTTTATTTAAGCTAGGATAATTACTTTGATTAAATAATATTTATTAGATTCATGCTTATAATGTTTGTGCCTGAATCGATCATGTTTTCAATTAAAATCAAGTTTGTATTTCATTCATATGTGATTGAAATGCACCTGAATTAGCTGAGCGATCCTAACCAGATGACAACTAGTGGATGCATAATTGAAATGTGAATGCTCAATTTAGATCCTAACCCGATTAAATTGCAAGTTACATAACAACCCTAACCAGGCTCTGTTATCTGCATAGTTTTTATATTTGTGTGATTAAACTTTTTCAAACCTAACACATCCCTGTTACCTCGCACGAATACTAAGAAAACCTTAGTAAATAAGGATCAGTAAAATACGTATTTACTAAGTAAAGGATTTTGAAAGGACCTAACGTAGTTTCCAAACTCATGAAAGATTGATTTGCCATGGAATGTTTTTCCGAATATTACTAAGCATGTTGATAATAAATTGAGTTTAATTAAAGTAATTGCCCTAGTTTATTTATGTTATAATTGTTGCAAATTGTGTTTAATTTTGCTTAAATCTATTTCATTCATATAGTTTACATACTTAGGTTAATTTGCATTAGGGATCATTGCATTTAGTTTAACATATTTTAATCATCACTTCTAAACTAAATTGTGTTTTTATTTACCAAATTGTTAATATAATTTTACAAATTAAGTGACTTAGCACAAATACAATCCCTGTGGAGACGATAACTCGATACTTACTTATTACTTGATAACGACTGTGTACACTTGCACAAATCTACGCGTTACAAGTTTTTGGCGGCGTTGCCAGGGATTGTCAACTGTTGCCATAGTCATTTCTTTCGTGAAATTATTTATTTTCAAATTTGGTTTATATCTAACATTACTAACTTATTATTTTTAATTTTGTGATTTTTTTAGGTTTTATGAGCATAGATCAGATTATTGATTTATTCACTATAGACCCTGAAATTGAGCAAACTTTCAGACAAAGAAGACGTGAACGAATAGCTCAAAGACAAGTCGAGATGGACCTTGGAAATTAGAATCAATACCAAGGTAATGAAGCCTATCATGTACAGAATCCTATCCCCATTGCCGATGATAGGGATCGATGCATCAGACAATATGCTGTGCCACTTTTCAGTGAGTTAAATTTAGGAATTAGAAGGCCAGATATTGAGGCAACCCAATTTGAATTGAAACCAATGATGTTTCAAATGCTCCAAACGGTGGGCCAATTCAATGGTATGTCCATTAAATATCCACATCTCCGCCTTCGATTGTTTATGGAGGTGACTAATTCATTCAAGATAACAGGTGTGACTGAAGACGCACTGAGGTTGAAGTTGTTTCCATACTTGTTGCGAGATTGAGCACGAGCATGGCTTAATTCATTGCCTCCAAGTTCCATATCTATATGGCAAGAATTAGCAGAGAGATTTTTGGTTAAGTATTTCCCGCCTAGGAAAAACACTAAGTTGAGGAACGAGATCACAACCTTCCAACAACTGGATGAAGAGTCTTCGTATGAGGCTTGGGAGCGATTCAAGGAGTTATTGCGTAAGTGTCCTCATCATGGGATTTCTTATTGTATGCAGTTGGAGACATTCTATAATGTTCTCAATGCGCATACAAGATTGATGATAGATGCTTCTACAAATGGTGCAATTTTGTCTAAGTCTTATAATGAGGCTTATGAGATCATCGAGAGGATCGTGAGTAATAACTATCAATAGCCAGCAAATCGAACAGCTTCAGGAAGACGTGTAGCCGGAGTTCATGAAGTTAACGCCCTCACTTCATTATCAGCTCAGGTATCATCTATTTTCTCTATGTTAAAATAGTTTACTGCTAATAGTGCTAATAATTTTGCAGCTTTGCCACCAAGTCCATACGAAGTAGTTTCCTGTGTGTATTGTAGGGAAGGTCATTTTTTTGAGAATCGTCCATCAAATCTCGAGTCAGTGTACTATGTGGGGAACCAATATCAAAATAGGAGTGAACAAGGACCCCAGTCCAACTTCTATATCCTTCGTGGTGTAATCATCCTAACTTTTCTTGGAGCAACTGAGGAAATGGACCGAACCATAACTCATTGCAGCATAGACTCAACCAATCTTAAGGGTTTAATCAGCAAGCTCCAAAACCACCTCAAGCTGAGGCATCAAATAGTTTAGAGAACTTGTTGAAAGCGTACATGTCAAAGAATGACGCTTTGATCCAAAGCCAAGCAGCAACACTGAAAAATTTAGAAAACCAAATGGGTCAGTTAGCTACAGAGCTTCGTAATAGACTGCAAGGAACCTTGCCGAGCGATATTGAGAATCCAAGAAATTTGGGTAAAGAACATATCAAGGTAGTGGCATTGTGAAGTGGTAAAGTTCTAGAACCCCGATTGATTGATGTCGAAGATAAGCCCGTTGAGAAGAATCAACCAACTATTAAAATTCCTACACCAAAGAAATCAGATTCTGCAAAGACTGACAAGGTAAATCCTAACATAGTGAATTTGATGTTTTGGATTGCAGCAACACAAGTAGAAATAAGAGGTGCAATTCAAGAAGTTTTGGATGTTTTGAAGTAGCTACACATCAATATTCCATTGGTGAAGGCTTTAGAAGAAATGCTAAATTATGTGAAGTTTATGAAGGATATACTATCTAAGAAGAAACGACTGAGTGAGTATGAGACTGTTGCCTTGACAAAGGAGTGCAGTGCATTCCTGCAGAACAAACTACCACAGAAATTGAAAGACCTATGAAGCTTTACTATACCCTGTAACAATGTTGAATCTTACTGTGGTAAAGCTTTGTATGATTTAGGAGGAAGTATCAACTTGATGCCTAAGTTTATTTTCAAGATGTTAGGGATAGGTGAAGTAAGACCTACAACTATAACGCTTCAGCTAGAGGATCGATTTTAGCATATCCCAAGGGAAAGATCGAGGATGTTTTGGTAAGAGTCGATAAATTTATTTTTCTTGTTGTTTTTATTGTCTTAGATTTTGAAGTAGATAAGGAAGTGTCGAACATCCTTGGGAAACCTTTTTTAGCCACAGGAAGAAAGTTAATTGATGTGCAGAAAGGTAAACTCACCATGCGAGTTCAAGATGATCAGGTAACCTTTAACATTCTTAAAGCGATGAAATTTCCCGATCCGGCAGAAGAATGTTCAGTTATGGAAGAGATAGAAACCTTGGTTTCTATGGCAAGTAATTTTGAAGAAGATCCATTGGAGAAAGCCTTAGATCTTGACCCTTTGGAGGATGAAGAAGGTGAAGAAAACATGGCTTTGATGGAAGCTTATCTGAGAAATTTTATTCAATCCACACGGTTTGAACCATTGGAGTTGGAAGTTAAAGAATTTGTGCAACCCAAGTTGTCAATAAAAAACCACCTAAAATCAAACTAAAGGTACTTCTTTCCCATTTGAAATATGTTTATTTAGGTGGCTGTTCTACTTTGCCTGTCATTATTTTAGCAGAACTGACGAAAGATCAAAAGGAGCAACTACTTGTTGTTCTAAAGAAATTTAAGAAAGCCATTGGTTGGACCATAGCTGATATTCGAGGTATAAGACCTTCTTTTTGTGGCATAAAATTATTTTGGAAGAAGGTGAAGGAGCTCGAATTGATGGGCAAAGAAGGCTCAATCCTATTATGAAAAAAGTTGTGAGAAAGGAAGTGATCAAATGGTTAGATGCAGGAATCATCTATCCTATTTCAGATAGTTCGTGGGTAAGTCGGGTACAGTATGTGACGAAGAAAGGTGGAATCAAGATTGTCAAAAATGAGCGTAAGAAGTTAATTCCAATGATAACCATTACTGGTTGGAGAATCTGTATTAATTACAGAAAATTGAACAAAGCCACTCAGAAGGACCATTTTCCGTTGCCTTTTATGGATCAGATGTTAGATCGACTGGCAAGTAATGAATTCTATTTTTTTTAGATGGCTATTCGAGATATAATCAAATAGTTGTAGCCCCAGAAGACCAACATAAAACAACCTTTACTTGTCCATACAGTATGTTTGCTTTTAGGCAAATGCCTTTTGGTTTATGCAATGCACTTGCAACATTTCAATGATGCATGATGGCAATATTCACTGATATGGTTGGAAATTTTGTTAAGGTTTTCATAGATAATTTTTCTATTTTTGGTAACACTTATGATATTTGTTTGAGTAATTTGGCTAAGGTACTGAAGAGATGCGAAGAGACGAATCTTGTCCTTAACTGGGAAAAATGTCATTTTATGGTCAAGGAAGGGATTGTCTTAGGACATAAAATTTCAAATAGAGGAATTGAAGTCAATAAAGAAAATGTAGACATTATTGAAAGATTACAGACCCCAATGAATGTGAAATGAGTCAGAAGTTTCTTAGGCCATGTCAGTTTTTACCGAAGGTTTATCAAATATTTCTCGAAAATTTCTAAACCGTTGTGTTTGTTGTTGAGAAAGATATAGTGTTTGATTTCAACAAAGCATGTTTGGAAGATTTTGAAGATCTGAAAAATGGTTAATCTCAGCCCCAATAATCATTACACCTGATTGGAACTCACCTTTTGAGTTGATGTGCGATGCAAGTGACTATGCTATTGGAGTTGTGATGGGTCAAAAAAGAAACAAAATGTTTCACCCTATTTACTACGCAAGTAGAACTTTGACGGGAGCCCAACTTAATTATACGATAACCGAAAAGGAACTCTTTGCAATAGTTTTTGCTTTTGAAAAATTTCGCTCATATCTTATAGATACCATAGTCACAGTATTTACTGACCATGCGACCATTAAATACTTGCTCATGAAGAAAGATGCAAAACTGAGGCTAATTCGTTGGATACTATTACTTCAGTAATTTGACCTTGAGATCCAAGATAGAAAAGGTGTTGAAAATCAAATAGTTGATCATCTGTTGAGGTTGGAAAAGATGAGGTAACTCAATCATGTGTGCCTATCAACGAGAATTTCCCAAATGAGCACTTATTTAAGGTAAATTGAATTCATGAAACACCTTAGTTTGCTGATTTGGCCAATTATCTTGCATGTGTAATAATTCCTCGAGAAATGACATACCAACAAAGAAAAAAATTCCTTCATGATAGTCGGTATTATTTTTGGGAGGATCCATTTTTGTTTAAACAATATGCAGATAATATAATCCGAAGGTGTGTAGCTGAAAGTGAGATTGCTGAGATCTTGTATCATTGACATTCATATCTAAGTGGGGGACACTTTTGTAGTTCACGCACTGCAGCAAAGATTTTAAAAGCAATTTTTTTTGGCCTACGCTATTTAAAGATGCTTATGCTTTTGTGAAGAACTGTGATAAATGCCAAAGAACTGGAAATATATCAAGGAGGAATGAGATGCCCTTGACAAACATTTTTGAGATTGATTTATTTGACATATGGGGCATTGACTTCTTAGGCCCGTTTCCTTCTTTGTGTGGGAAAAAATACATCTTAGTTACTGTGGACTATGTATCCAAGTGGGTTGAAGCCGAAGCATACCCTACAAATGATGTTAAGGTAGTCATGAGATTCCTACATAAGCATGTGTTTACACAATTTGGGACACCAAGAGCTATTATTAGTGATGAAGGTTCTCACTTTGTGAACAAATGGCTTAAGTGGTTGCTTGAAAAATATGATGTGAAGCAGAAGATTGCTACTGCCTATCACCCCAGTCCAATGGGCAAGTTGAGAGAGTGAATCGTGAAATCAAAGGTATCCTTAAAAATGTAGTACACCCTAGCAGAAAAGATTAGTCTCGAAGGCTCAATGATGCATTATAGGCCTATCGAACAGCATTTAAGACACCGTTAGGAATGACTCCTTATGGGTTAGTTTTTGGGAAGGCATGTCATTTGCCATTAGAGTTGGAGAATAGAGCTCACTGGGCCTTGAAGCAATTGAACTTTGATCTTAAGCAAGCCAGTGAGAGAAGGATGTTACAACTGAAGAGTTGGAAGAGTTGAGGTTGTTTTCTTATGAGAATGCCAACATGTGTAAAGAAAGATAAAAAAGATGGCATGATAGTCATATACAACATCGCGAGTTTAAAGAAGGTCAGCAGGTTTTATTGTTTAATTCAAGGTTGAAGTTATTTCTTAGGAAGCTTAAATCCCGATGGAAAGGACCCTATACCATCTACCGAGTGTATCCTTATGGAGCTATTGAATTATACGACAATCGCGGAGGTATGTTTAAATTCAATGGTCAACGACTCAAACATTATTAGGATGGTGAAGTTGAGCGAGTTGAATCCTCGTTCAAATTAACAGACCCTTGATTTTTCATGAACTTGTTTTGTAAATAAATAAATAGTTAGAATTTATTTTCTTACTTTACTAGTTTTAATTAATTATGTCTAAGGAGATTGGAACTTAAGCGCGACTACTGTGAACCCTCCAACCTTTCCTGGAAATTAATTTAATGTAATTTATTGAGAAGAAATTTTCTAATTGAGATTTAAAATTTAAAATTTTTAATTTGTTTTGTTTAAATTTTTAGTTTTAAAAGGGGTCAAATTTGGCCCAAGTACTAATAAGTTTTTTTTTCTCTTAAGTAAGCTTGAAAATACAGCCTAAATTTGAGGCCCACGACAGCATAAAGGAGGGAAAAATCCATACCTATTGCCGCCACTCCCATTACTTGCTGCCCAAGTAACCCTACTGTAGCTAAATTTTTGCTACATGTTGCCCTAATTTTTCCTATATAAACCCCTCTTCATATCCCTCAAACCAATTTGCTTACACCCTAAAAATCCCTAAATCTCCCTTTTGTGTCGTCAACCTCAAATCCCGAAAGAAACCCTAGTTCTCTTTCTTTTTTCCCGAAATCACCTATTTTCATCGCAAGAAGATTGTCGAAGCACCAATTTCATTACTGTACATCGCCGTTGTCGCTGCTGTACACCGTCATTGTTGTCGCACGCCGTCGTTACCACCACACCATTCTTACCATCTCAAGATTTCTGCCATAGCAAGTTCTACCCACTTGTTGATTACTCTTCTTCCCTAGTAAGTAGAAACTTTGCCGAATTTTCAGGTTAAGATACCATGTCTCACAAAAGAACTAGATCATCAAAGACTACTCCTGAAAACCTGATTTTGATCGATAAAGAAGTGAAAGAGAGATTTGATTCAATTTTCAAGCATCAACCTATGATACCGGAAAAAGGCTTTAACTTGAATAGTAATGATTTGATGGTTGTTCCTGTGCCAATTAGAAAGATAATCAATGCTCTCAAGTGGGAACGATTTTTTGATGCTCGTTCACTTCCCCATGATGAATTAGTTCGAGAATTCTATACAAGTTTGACGACACAAGATGCTACTGAAGTCATCGTTCAAAAGAAAAAGGTACCTCTTACTTCTAAGTCCATTAATGATTTGTTTAACTTACCTGATGTTGAAGAAGATGAGTACTACCCTATGATGAACAATATCAATTGGGATTTTCTTCAACAAGTGCTTCATGTTGTGACAAATTCGGGATCCCAATGGACTATAAGAAATAATAGGAGCCATTCTTGCCAAAGGGAATACCTAAAACCAGTAGCAAAGGTGTGGTTTTGTTTGCTACAGTTTTATGCCTATCTCACATAGTTCCACCATCTCAGTGGAACAAATGCTCTTGTTATATGCAGTCTTGACAGAAAAGTCCATTAATGTTAGGAAAATTATCCTCAAGGAGATTCATGATTGTGCTAAAAAGAAGGCAAGAAGGTAGGAAAATCTGAAGGGACGATATGTTCAAGGGTGCATTTCAACTTATGATCTTGAAAGGTTAATAGAGAGGGTGCATGAGCTGAATCAAGGCGAGCAAGAAGAGCCAACTAAGCCAGATACTGAGGAGTCAACAAATGAAACTGAGACTGAAGCTAATTCAATTACAAACACTGAAGAGGAAGAATCTGATATGGAACCGAATAGTCCTAAACTAGTTGAAAGATCTAAAAACCCTGAATCAAAGGTTGAGCCAGAAGAAGAACCAGTCAAGCTAAGTGTTGAACCTAAATTTGCAACTCCTATATCGACTTCTGCAAGTGCTTCAAAGAATCGGAACAAAAAACTTACTGGAAATATGCAAAAATTAGAGATGACTCAATTCAGAATTCTTTTAAGAATATCTCTAATACTTCTGTTCCTGAGTTCCCAGATGCTATCTTTGAGACATGGACAGAAGATACTGACGATGCAAGTGGAGATGGAGCTGAAAAAGACAAAGGGAATGAGTCAAGAAAATAAAAGCGGAGACTCTTGTCTGATTATTTATTTATTTTTAGGTCCTTAGGAATTTATTTCTTTCATAATTAGGATTTAATTTCTGCAGAATAAAACATAGCAAGCATGAATAAACTTAACACTTCTTTAGAAAGAAAAAGACTAAATGATGTGGTAATGGGAATGAATATGTCTAGGATTAGGTTATTAGGACAAACTTGGTATTTGAGCAGTCTTAATGATTCACTTCTCTTTCTTTACAACCCTATCTGGTGTTCAGTTTTCATTCATTACTTTGTTCTTGCAATGAGGACATTGTTTCTTTTTAAAGGGGGATAAGGCAAATAAATTGCTCAAACTTTTAAATTTTTTTTTATATGTTTCAATCATTTCTTTCATAAGTATGTTTTAATAAATGAATGTTTAGAGATTTTTTTTTGTTATAAGATAGTTTGTATGCAAGTATGAATATTGATTTTATCTGAGTGAAAGTATGTTATCATGAAGAATGGAATGCTTATATGATCTTAGCCTTAGTAATGTTTGCCATGAAAACTTAGTTTCTTTTGATATTAGACATGCAATAAGGTTTATATCTTTAGAATTGATTTAGTAACTTTTTGAGGCAAAATCCTAGGGGACATAAATGTAACAGCCCAATGTTGGGTCTAATCGGAAGAGTGGTTTCGGGACCACAAATCTGACATAGTAAGTTTATTTTTATTATATTTTAATGGTATACAGTTTTATGGAATTTTTTTTTGAAAATTTCGTTCGAAAATTTTGACATTTGGGCACTCAATTTAGTCAAAAGGACTAAATTGTAAAAAGAGCAAAAGTTGAGTTCTACATGCTAGAGGTGTCCAATTGTTATGAAATTTTAAATTGGAGGTCCTTATATGGCAATTAGACCATTTGTTAATTTGGTGGACAAAAATGGACATGGTTAGGCAAGTTTCCAAAGTTTTTCATTTCAGGCATTTTGGTCATTAAAAGCCAATTTTTGTCCATCTTCAACCCCTTGGCTGAAACTTGCATGGAGAAACCATAGCTAGGGTTTTCCAAGCTTCCAAGCTTGATTATCAAGAAAAACAAGGTTCGGATCTAGATCGAGGAAAAACAAGTAATTGATGAATAAGTCCTTTTCATCGATTTTGCTTTCGAGGTAAGTTTGTATGTAAATAATGCATCGTTTTTACTTACAGTATCACATTTTATTATTTTTTATGAAATGTGGTTGAATATTGAATGAAATTAACAAGTATCGAAAAGTGAGAAATTTCCCGGTTGAACATTAAGAAAAGAATATGATACAAGTGACATGTCACTAGTGACTCAAGTGTGGTACTATGTGAAGGCCACTTTGTGAAGAAGGTAGCTTTGACTACAAGGGTAGTACTATGTGTAGGCCACCGGGTATCCGTTATTATTCTGATGTGTTCAAGGGAAATGACTAGGTGTAATTGCATATGACTAAGTGATGAATAAGTGCAGGTACCTGTATGTTAACTTATGAGCAATATGCTCGATATGTGATTGAACTTTGGTAAGATTGATATGGAGTAAGTGTTACAATGAAAGTTACTACAAAGAAAACATGAAAGAGTGAAATTTAGTAATAAAATAGTTTTGGACAGCAGTAATTGTGTGAATTTGAAAATTTACCAAAAATGGTGGAAATAGAATTAGAGGTTTAATAAGATATAAAATTAAAAATTATTGAGTCTGTTTTCATATAAAGGAAAACGGTGTAAGTAAAAGAATTTCATATTATGAGATATTTGAATTTTTGTGAGACAGTGTCAGAATGATTTTAGAATCCCCTGTTCTTATTTGGGAAAATCATTAAAAATTGTACAAAAATAATTATGGATTATAATTTATATTATTAAAATCCTTAATGAGTCTATTTTCAAAATAAAGAAATAGGAACATAATCCAAATCTCGTATGAGGAGATAATTAATTTTTAGTGAAGAGGGGTCGGAACTATTAGACAGCAAAATAGGGGTGACTTTAAAGAATAAACTGTACTTATTGGTTAAATCAAAAATTTTGAAAATTTTATGGCAGGAATATATCTGAGTCTAGTTTCAGGAAAAATTAGTAGATCTTAATTTAGAGTTCAATAGCTCCAGATATAAATAATTTAGTGACTATGACTCGAATAGACAACTTGTTTTGAACTTCAGTAAATAGTAGAATTATGTGCAATCATGATTGTATTACCTTGAGAACATATTGTGAGAATTGGTGAAAACCTGTTAATAAATTGGTTATTATTTTCATACGGGCTTACTAAGCTATCTAGCTTGCCCCCTCCATTTTCCTCATTTTATAGGGTCACTAAGTTAGCTTGGGTTGGAGATCGTCAGAGATTCTATCACACTATCAAGCTATCATTTGGGTATAAGTGAATGCAAGTGTTTTAAGTCTATGGCATGTATAGGGACTTAGTCATTTGGTGTATGAGTCATTATGATTTGGCTAAATGTATTAGCTTGTGATGGCTAAAGGTTGGATATAATTCATAGCCATGCAAATTGGCTTATATTGGCTAAATGGTTGTAAGCCCATATAAGTATGTATGTGCATATGTCAATGTTTTGCGATGGGGTTTATATTTTCTTGATATATTATGGTTACGAGTTTATTCATATGTTAATGCCCTTTAAGTGCAAACTTAGCATTGACTGATTTGGCAAGGCCTAATGTTAAAATGCATGATAGTTGATGGTATGAAAATTATACGATATTGCTAGATTGTAGTTGTTTTTGAAGGCATTTATATGCCATGATTTGTGCCATGTAATGTTGTGTGAATGTGTGTAATTAAGGGTGGCAAAATGACTTGGAAAATAGACTTGTATTTTTCCACATGGGTAGACACACGAGCGTATGTGACACACGATCAGCCCATGGGCATGTGATCAGGCCGTGTACCCCCTGCACCTTAATTTAGGCAAAAGAAATCCAAAATTGAGCACACGGGTAGAGACAAGGGCGTGTGTCTCAGTCATGTATGCTACACGGCCTAGCACATGGGCGTGTGACTTGGCTGTGTGACCTAAATTTGATGATGATGTCATAAACAGAATGCACCCTAAGATGGACATGGCCTGAAGCACGGGCATGTCCCTTCACCACACGGGTGTATGGACTTGTTTCATGATGAAAATTTTCTAAGTCTCCCGAGAGTTTCTAAAGTTCTTGGTTTTGTCCCGAACTATTCCTAATGTATGTTTTGGGCCTCGTAGGCTCGTTTAAGGGATGATATGAATTTTTATGAAAAGTTTTAAATTTGAGTGGAAATTTGTGTCTCGATCTTTTATGAATGTTTGTGTTTAAGTCTAGTACTGCCTCGTACCCTGTTCTGGTGTCGAATATGGGTAAAGGGTATTACATTTAGTGGTATCAGAGCTATGGTTTAGTCGATTATTGGACTAACCTAGTGTATGTGAGCCTAGCTATAAATGTCATATTACTACCTATGATAGTGTGATATCTCTCGATCCTGACGAAATTGTTCTGCTGTGACAGAAATGCTTTCCAACCGAGCTACTTTCGATAAGACCAAAAGTGATATTGAGATATTTGAAATGTGTTTATGATGAGATGGAACTTATAAAGGTATGAATAGAAGTTCATAATATGATGTGATAATGTATGAAATGAGATAATCATTAGTTGAGAATTGTGGAAACGTGGAATGAAATGAAAGTTTATATGGTGATAAGCTTATCTATGTTGTGTGGCATTCATATGATGCTATGTGCCTAACTTGTTTGATTAAGTGAATGTGATAAGTGATCTTATTCAAAATTGAAGGAATGTGTGTTTATGTACACTTGTTTGAATAAATGCAACCGGTAAGTTCGTGTGACATAAATATGTATGTAAATTTGCCTGAAGTGAATTATATGATTGTGATGATATTATGTTAATGATGGGTGCTAAGTCATATGTGTGTAATCATGAGAGTCGAGTCAGAGGCTTTACGACCTCACCCCCTTACCAATAGAGATATATGCCATAAGAGTTATGAGATTTATATTGAAGGAGCTCATAAGTGTGAAACGAAAGAGTTTAGTGATGGAATAATTGATAATGCGGTCAAAGATGAGAATGATTTAACAAGTAAAAATAGTTCCGAATGAGATATCAGAACGTTCTAAAGATCATTCAGATTGCATGATGTCACGGTTAAAGAAAAAGTTAGTCTTGGTAAATCAACTCAATCAGGTATGATGTCTAAAGTATGTATTTGCTGGAAATTCTCCCAGATCGCTTT
The DNA here is from genome assembly GCF_007990345.1 of Gossypium hirsutum. Lineage (NCBI taxonomy): Eukaryota > Viridiplantae > Streptophyta > Magnoliopsida > Malvales > Malvaceae > Gossypium > Gossypium hirsutum. The sequence goes on along the minus strand of NC_053429.1, from coordinate 69,287,646 downwards.
TCATTAGTGAACAGAATAATACGAGGTTCATGATGACAGAATTAGTCAGAGAATTGATATTTGAGTTGTAAAGATGTCTGTGTCTGACAGTTATAGTTGAGTAATTATGACTATCACTTCTGGACATTCTATGTGTTCATAGATTCTCAGAGGCATATGTAATTGCTCATTTTCTAATGAAATTCTTATTGAATGAGAATGCTAGTTAACTAAAATGTTAGATGAAAGCCCTGTTGGTCTGGTTGGTTTATAATTAGCATTTCTTTATCTATTTGGGATTCTATTCTAATACGTTGGAAAAAAGTCGATGGTAAAAATTTATATGAGACTATTCTTCTATTTCTACTGATTATGGTTTTGTTTTATATATTCGAAAAATATATTATCTCTATTACAATGGAATTCCAAAGCCGGTAAGCATTGCTTTCTTCTGGTTTTCTCTGAGAAATCATCAAATCTTTATTATTTCTTATGAGTTATGTTCTCGGACTTCTGGTGTGATATCATATCTGGGATTTCTTTATCTCGGTTTTTCCTATTATTCTTATTTCATGAACTATCAACCATGGTTTATCTTTAAAGTGTGTTCTCCAGCTTGTGATAATTATGTCTATTATGATTATATTTTTGGTTCAAATCTAGGAACGTGGTGATTCTAGTATCTAGATTTCTCTAATTTTCATGTAAGGAATTAACATCGGCAAAGGTATAAATGATGGAAGTGTTGAAATATGTATATATTTTAAATTTATTTAGGTAGATAAATCTTATTTAGGTAGATAAGTTTTATTCATATTCTAGGAATATTTTTATTTTAAGGGAACTATTTTCTTTTATGTTTTAGTAGTTTATTAGAATAAGGGAACTATTTTCCCAATTAGGATTAGGACTCTTTTCTCTATTTAAGTTCAGTTCTTTAGTTAATAATATAGAACAGTTTTATTGAAAGCTCTCTTGAAAACTTTCATAGCACCTGAGCTAGGTTAAATCTCTAGTAACATCATGGTTAAAACAGCCTTCACTAGAGATAAGAGATCTAGCAATCAAACAGAGGAAGAAAGTTCTATCATTGAAAAAACTACCGAGAGTACAATGACTCAAGGGACAGAGGCGTCTCACCTTTCTTTTCAACTGACATCTCACAACTTGAATGGAAAGAATTATCTGGAATGGTCACAGTCCATAAAATTTGCAATTGATGGGCACAGCAAGCTAGGTAATTTAAATGGAGAAGTTGAGAAACCACAGGTGGGCGATCCAAAGATGAGCAAGTGGAGGTCAGAAAATTATATGATAATTGCGTGGCTTATTAATTCCATGGAAACATCCGTAGGTAAACATTTTCTTTTTCTCCTAACTGCTAAAGATGTTTGGGACACTATGAAAGACACCTATTCAGATTTAGAAAACGCTTCACAGATTTTTGAGTTAAAAATAAAACTTTGGAAAGCTAGGTAAGGGGAAAAAGAAGTTACTTTTTATTATAACGAGATGATGTCTCTTTGACAAGAATTAGATCAATGTTATAATGATGAATGGGAGTGTCCCAGAGATGGTGTAAAAGATATGAAAAAAGAAGAGAATGAAAGAGCTTATTTATTTCTGGCTGGTTTAAATAAAGAATTTGATGAAGTGAGATCTCAGATCCCAGGGAAAAAACCACTTCCAAAACTTTGTGAGATTTTTCTAAGGTTAGAAGAGAGGAGACAAGGAGAAAAGTAATGTTAAAGCCAGGATTTGAAGCTAATGATGATAGTTCTACTCTTGTAACTATTAAAAATAATGATGATAGTGAAAACAAGAAAAAACCTTGGTGTGATCACTGCAAAAAATATTGGCACACTCGAGAAACGTGTTAGAAGCTCCATGGGAAATCGACAAATGGAAGGAAAAAGAGTGGCAATGGTCGTGGTTCACAATCAGGGGATAGCAGAGCTTTCCAAAAAACTAATGAGGGCAAAAGTTCTCTGGAAGGGTATCCATTCACTAAGGAACAATTAGAGCATCTACACAAGTTTTTCCAATCACCACAGTTTCGAATGAATTCTTCTATTCCTAACTCATCCAATAATCTTTCTTCCTCTTTTGCCCAATCAGGTACTGATTTTTCTATTTTTTTTCAGTGTTAAGCCTTGTAAAACAAACACATGGATCGTTGATTCTGGAGCTAGTGATCACATGACTTGTAGTCATTTTCTTTTTTCCAACTTACACACCTTGTGCAGGAAACAAAAAGATCAACGTAGCAGATGGGTCTTTCTGGGCAATAGCCAGGAAAGGCACTGTTAAAATTTCATCTTCCTTGGTTTTACATGATGTTTTACATATGCTAAATCTAGCTTGTAATCTCATATCAGTCAGTAAATTATCACAGTCCTCAAATTGTCATGTTATATTTGACTCCTTTATGTGTAAGTTTTAGGACATGGTCTCGAGGAGGATGATTGGCAATGCTAAAGAATTTGGTGGAATTTACTTTCTTGAAGACGACCATCTAAGTCAACCAACAACTACTTTATGTTTAAATTCTGTTTCTGATTTTGATAAGGTTATGATTTGGCATTATAGGCTTGGACATCCTAATTTTTACTATTTAAGATATTTGTTACCTAATCTATTTAAAAATAAAAGTCCTTCTTCATATCATTGTGAATTTTGTGAATTGGCTAAACATCATCAGTCATTCTTTCCACCTTAAAAATATAAAGCGTCCAAACCTTTTTCGTTAATTCATAGTAATGTTTGGGAACCTTCAAAAGTCTCGACTTTTTTAGGAAAATGTTGGTTTGTCACATTTATTGATGATCATACTAGACTTTGTTGGGTGTTTTTACTAAAAGATAAGTTTGAAGTTAAAAATGTGTTTCAGTCTTTTTATGCTATGGTGAAAACACAATTTGGTGTGAAAATAGAAGTATTTCGGACTGACAATGGTGGGAATTTTTTAACGACCAATTAGGTGTTTTCTTCACCAAACATGGAATAGTCCACCAAAGTTCTTGTACAAATACACCACAACAAAATAGGATTGTAGAAAGAAAAACCTGACATCTTTTGAAAGTAACTAAAGCCTTGATGTTCACTAGTCAGGCACCACATTATCTTTGGGGCGAAGCCTTGTTAACAGCTACATATCTTATTAATAGAATGCCTAGTAAAACTCTAAATTATAGAACTCCTTTTCGTCTCTTTAAAGGTAACTTTCCTAACTCTAAATTGATCACAGATTTATCCCTCTGAGTTTTTGGGTGTAGTGTTTTTGTTCATCTTCACAACCAAGGTAAACTAGATCCTAGTGCAAAAAAATTGTGTCTTTGTTGGCTATGCTTCTAATAAAAAGGGTTACAAATGTTATGATTCAATTGATAGGAAGATTATTGTTACCATGGATGTCACATTTGTTCAAACACAATCTTATTTTGATTCTAATCTTCAGGGAGGGAATTATAATAAGGAAGATTCTATAATTGATCAAGAAAAGACTAGGAATATACAACATAGGGATTTTAATAATGGGGAAGGCGAATTTATGATTAACACAGAAATTAATGATGTTAATGTTAATGAAAATGAGTATGAAGGTGTAGAGTCTGATCATGAGAATAAAGAACAAACAAAGGAGTTAATTGTTTACTCAAGAAGAAATCAAAATCAAGAAAGTGGAATCCACCAAATTCATCACCAAGAATCTGACCCGCAAGATCCTGTCAAAAGTCCAGGTAAAGCTCATAATCCAGCCAATGAATTTTCTGATTTAGATATTCCAATTGCCAAAAGAAAAGGTGTTAGAAATATTGTCAAATATCCTATGTCTAACTTTGTATCCTATAAAACCTTGTCTTAGACATTCTCAACCTTTGTTTCGTGTCTCGATACTGTAAAAATATCCAAAAATGTGAAGATGCTTTACAGGTTCCTAAGTGGAAGGAGGCTATTTTAGAGTAGATGCGTGCTCTTTAAAAAATAGGTACATGGGAAACAATGGAATTACCTGTAGGGAAAAAATAGTGGGCTATAAATGGGTGTTCACAACCAAATTCAAACCAAATGGATCTTTAGATAGATACAAAGCCCAGTTGGTGGCTAAAGGGTACACTCAAACATACGGGATAGAATGAAGTGGGCTTAAGGGCCAAGAATGAACCAACACAATATATGAGTGCTGACCCGAGACTTATATAACCTTAAGGTGGATAGATGATGGAAAAGAGACCTTGACCCGTTACTTAGGAAGGTAATAACCAAAGGTATAAAGTTCTGGGTGAACGCCACACTACGAGAGTGATAAGTTTGATAAAAGAAATAGGTTGATGCCACTGACTAGCAGATAAGTCAAGCTGAGTCTTGGATGCAATTTGAAAGATGAAAACCTCACAAATAACTCAATATTCATTCAAAATGGCAAGAGTCTATACAACCAGAAATTAGCTAAGTATTTATAGTAGAATTCCTAAGCTAGCCGAATAGGTGCTTTAGGTAGCCAAATAGACAGCATGTAGCAGCTTAATGGAGCTAGAAGCTTCCTTGAACTTTCCTAGCATTGGAGACACCAACAGAAAACTTCTAGATGCTGCACATTCAGCTGGAGTTGATTTGGAGTGAAGGGAAGTCTATGTTCGACCAAGGTCTTTAATGAGTTGGAATTAAGTTGCCTTGATCAGCTGGAAAGCTTGTCTTTAATTAGTGATTAGCTTGAGTATTGCAAGGGACATCAAGTGTGAAACCGAATACAAACAACCCTCTATGTATGAACACACAAAATCGAATGGGCACTCAATGTGAATGGAATGTCCAGCTGGTGTGAAAACTCTTTAAGACTGCTTGGTGAACTAAATGGTCAACTTAGGAAAAAGACACAGCAGCTCTCCCTAGTCCCTTGTTGTTCACGAAAGAGTGCTTGAAAGAGCTGAACCATCAGCTCCTTGCATTTATGTCATCCCAAGCATGTACCTGCACCAAATTAATTAAACACTTAATTAAGCTTAAAACACATTAATTTGGCAACAGCTAAGACATCTTAAAATCATGCATTTAAGTTAGGAAATATTAAACACAAGTAATAGACTAGGACACATATTAAATTCGGCTGAAATTAAACACATTAAAATCCAGTAATGGTCTAAGACAAATTAATAACATGTTCTAACTATGACACATTAAAGACTTGTTTAAGAAATCAGACATATTTAATACTAAATTATGAAATCCAAATTTTAGCATATTTATGAGCTAAAAACTAATTAACTAATTTAACTAAGAACATTAATTTTTTCCAGTCAAGTAAAACGTATGAACTAAAGAAATAGAGATGAGCTGAATGGAATTAACTAGCTGGGCTAAACAAATTGATTTATTCCAGCAAGTTTAGAAAGCATAAAATAAAAGGATGGAAATGAGCTTGAGGAGCTAGAATCGAGCTGAATTGAGCTCAACGAGCTGGATTTGAGCTAAGTCAGCTTGCGAAGATGGCAAGCCTCGCTTGGTAATCTGGTCCAAGGGTGTTCCCGAGGCATAGCCATATCAGTTGGTGTGCAGGAAAGCTCATCAAATACCGAAATTGTATTTTCAAGCCAAAACTCGGCTCTCTCAGGATCATCGTCAACAGTAGCTCTGAACTTTTCGGCCCCGTATTTTCAAATCTTATCAACTGACGGCTTATTCAATCTTAAAAGTTTCACACCTTGAGGAGCTATACGAATCGGTTGGGGATTTGGTGGGGTGGAGGTTGTTGAGCAGCTGGATTTATTCAAAGAAACTTCGTGAACCACTCATTCATCATCTGGAAGAGGGCTTCTTTAGCCTCTCCTCCCTGACTACTCGTTACGGGTCTTGACTATGATTGCGCTACCCCGTGAATGGAGGTTGGCGCATTACTTTCTATATTATCAGCTACAGTTCTATTGGAATCCATTTACTATAAAAAGACACGATTTAAACTGTCAGGAGATATCACACTATCATATGTTATATATGGCATGTATAGCTAGACTCTCACACACGCTATGTTAGTCTGAGAATCGACTAAACCTGGCTTTGATACTAATAAATGTAACACCACTCACCCGTATTCAACGCTGAAATAGGGTTACAGAGCATTACCAGGCTTATTAAACAACTAAACATTCATTTCACATACATTTTCAATATCATGTAATCATCATTCAACACTATTCACATTGTCCTTATTACGAGCCTACGAGGCTCAAAACAAGCTTTAGGAGTGGTTCGGGACTAAACTAGTAACTCAGGAAATTTTTACAATTTTTTTTCAAACTACAGGGGACACACGCCCGTCTATCTCACACAGCCAAAGACACGCCCGTGTCGCAGGCCGTGTGGACATTCGAAATGGGATCACATGGCCATGTCCCAACCTATGTCTGACCCCGTGTAACTCCCTGACTTGGGTTACACGGCCAACCATACGCCCGTGTGACCAGCCTGTGTGACCAGCCCGTGTGCCCTTTCGAAATGGCCTCACACGCCCATGTGCTAGGCCGTGCCAATACTATATGGTATACTGACTTATACCACACAGCTAAGTCACATGCCCGTGTGGAGCATACTGACTTGATCTTTAATTCAACACCAAGGGACACACGGCCGTGTAACTTGACTGTGCGTCACACACGCTGAGACACATGCCTATGTCTCTGCCCATGTGGACAAAAATAGGCTATTTACCAAGCCATCTTGCCACCCACATTTGCATACACCTATATCAAACCAAATGCCACTAAAACATGGCATAAATAGGCATTCAAACCAACTAAATCAAGTCTAATTCATGGTAGTTCTATACCATCATCCAAAATACACACAAGTCAAAAAATAGACCATTCTATTTATACCAAAATCACGTTCACAATTCAACTAAAAAGACACTTTCAAACTTGCAACATTTTCCCCAAACTCACAAGCATATAACTTCTCAAATATCAACCATTCACCACAAGCATTAATATAGCAATTATTAACACAAGAAAAAGACTATTTGCATATATATTTACACAACCAAATAAACCAAAATAAGCCAACTCTCATGGCTATACACAAAACCAAATACTTAACATTTACAAGCCATTTCAAATAACCAAATTCATTACCAAACTATATATTAAACTGGCCATAACTTTATACATGTCATATAACCAAATACATAAATTCAAAAGTACCAAAGTGACAGTTGGATAGTGTGATGAGGTCTCCGATGATTCTCAAATCTGAGCTAGCTTGATATCACTATAAAACATGGAAAATTAAACAGAGTAAGCTATAAAGCTTAGTAAGCTTGTATGAAATAAACTTGATTAATCATAAATACACAATTCAATCAATTGAATATATCAACACCTAATTCATAATAGCTAACCAACCTTCCACATATTCAAACATAAGATTAGATGTGGAATTTACAGATTTCTTCGATTCAAAACTTATACTGTTCATGTACATACTTGTACCACCTCTTATTAGTCTCATACTCAACCATGTCTTTGATATACCCATTGAACCATTTTGAATACTATCGGATACCCGGGATTCTCGCACCCTAAGTGCCACATATATAACAGAATCTATCTCAATATTGTATCACATATAATGCTCTCTCGAGCTATCAATGGGTCTGCTCACACAAGCTGATGGTCATGACAAAACTACACGGTGCTGCTCACTCAAGCTGACTAGTATCCACAACAAATACTGGATAACTTAGCCACCGGTAGGACGTACGGACCAGCACCCAAATCACATAACCCCTAGTGACATGTCATTTGTATCCTAATCTATTCCTAAGGTTCAACTGGAATTTCACACTTCCCGGATCATCATCAGACATGTCTGTAGTGTCATATTCACAGTTTATACAATACCAAAGCATTTAAAATACAAAAATTAACAATGCTTATTACATACGAACTTACCTCGAATGCAAAAACGGCGAAATAAGTCGATTAGTCCAAAACCTTGTTCTTTCCCGATCTAATTTCATATTTCACTTTTCTTGATCTAAATGTAATCAAAATTAACTTATTTAATTATCACTCTATTCAATTTAGTCCAAATGCACATTAAGGCAACTTTACACTTTACGCGATTTAGTCCTTTTTATCGAATTAAGCTTTTAAACAATAAAATTTCCTAACAAAATTTTCACAGAATCACATTATCATGTTGTAGACATTAAAATAATAATAAAATATTTATTTTGAATTTAGATTTGTGGTCTTGAAGCCACTGTTTCAATTTGACTAAAAACGGGCTGTTACATTTTGGATCTATTCTTTGATTTGGTTTCAATGCAGTTCAATGTAGAGGTGAACAAAATTTGATTCCATTCGAAAATTTTGATAAAAATCAAAATTTTGAATTAAATAGTTTGAGTTATTTGAGTTAATTGAGTTATTCGGATCAATTCGAACAAAAATCCTTTTCTTTGGTTTAACTCGAATATGAATTACAAAGTTTGAGTAATTTGAAAATCCGAATAAGAAAAAGTAAAACTACATCGTTTTGATAAATTTTTACCTTTTCTAAATTTAAAAGTCAAAACTATTTAGTTAAAAGGCAAAACTATGTCATTTTGATAAATGTTTACCTATTAAGTTAAAAGGTCGAGTATATTTTTATGTAGTTAAATAATCTTGGACTTCGTCTACTAGTTAAATAATTGGTCTATGTAAACCCAACATTGAGTATAAATAAAAGGATTTATTAACTCGACTCAAAATTTTTTGACTCGATTTGATTCAATTCGAGAAAAATTCAAATTGAGTTCGGTTCTAAAATAAGATTCGTCAACTCGACTAACTAAAAAAAATTTTTTTACTCAATTCGACTCGACTTGATCGAATGCTTACACCTAGTTAAATGAGTTAGCCAAATAAATTGTCACCTATGACACTCCTTTTTGGTCGCAAGAACTGTTCAGTAGATGACATCGGGACTCTCACTCATTTGCATTAGGCAATGATCAGATGTAGAAAATAAATACGCTGCTTTTGGCTTCACATGCATTTTAACATCTTTTCATAAATCCTTTTGCTTATACAAATTTGCTCCCCCTGCAAAATAGAGTAAAGTAAGCTCGCTCGGAAAATGGGGACATTAGATACGTTCTTAGTACGGGAGATATGAGTGCAAATAAATTGCATCCAGATCTTGGCCATCAAAAACATGATGGCCTAATTAAATTTGAGTGGGACATTGGTGTTGGCATGGTGAGTCCACTCGCCTTATCTCTACGTCAGATAATGCACAATTTCATCCATGCCAATATCTTCAAATTTATAAAAATCTAATGCTCCCAAATAATCATCAGCAAGAAATGAAGCATCATAGAATCAGCATATTTCATGAAGAGTCACTAACACCTCTCTACCCCGTACTGTTACATGGGTATGGTGTTCCCTGAATCTTTTCATTAATTCTCGATCTTTCAGAGAAACATAAAATTCATAAACTATTGGTTCTACTACCGATTCACTTGGCTGCAAACTGAAATTCCTCCACTGGTGGAAATCCATCAACTCCCAAATTCTGTCACATTCCATCACTGAGGAATCAAACCCTCTTTCTTGAATGAATGTGTAACACTTTATACCCTACCCAATCGCCGGGTCTAAATACTAAATGTCACAAGAAAACTTGAGGTACTCAACTTAATCAAATTCAAGTGGTACGTCCAACACTACCCATCAAAATTTACTCACTTTCTAAATATAACCACAAACTCAATATTTAAATTCAAATTATATTTTATCATACAAGTTTCCAATCCCTACAATCGTCCTACCTTATTAAGTAAGAATCATTAATTTACAATATTTTCAAACTTAAGACTTTGTTATAATACATTCAATTTGTCCCTAAGATGTGGCCCTCTAAGGGTGCCCATCTATATACATGAAACAACTACCACGCCCATCACTCTAATCTGGCGATGTTTGGCTTTGTCCTCCCACTCAATTCCCCGAGACATCATCCACCTTGCATGCAAAGTAGTAAATTATTAAGTTCAAATGAACTTAGTGAGATCCCGTAAAACTATGCGCTATAACAATTTATATTTTCAGGGAGAAAGAATAAAGGCACAATTTATATTTTCATTTGTGTAGCCAATGCCCTATCTCCTCTGAGCTAACTGTCGGCAAATATAATTACTGGTCTAGCCATTACTGTTTCTTATTAGACAATAATTTCTTATGAGTCTTGATCATGTTTATCCTCTTTCCAAACTTTCCTCATACCCTTCATGATGTGACTTATTACTAATGTTTGTGTTTGCAAATACGGATTGGTGACAACTAATGGAAGTTTAAACGAGATTTCACCATAACTATGGACCCTTTCCTTTGTCCCTTTAATTTGTACTGAACTCCAAAAGTATCTACCATACTATCTCGACAATTATCTACCCTTCGTCTCAACCTATGCTTGGTCCCTTTCCTATTTGAGGACTTTTTCTGAAGTCCACATTCGTAGAATGGAATATGGTATTAGATTAATAGAATAATCACCCCCTTTTTTCTTTCTTTCTTCTTGTTTTTTCTTTGCAGGCTCATACCAGAAAAGAAACCCCAAATCACTTATTCTCCTTGACCAATATTTTAAGATACTTAAATTAAAAGATAGTTTCTAGCAGACTATCTCCTACTTAGGTATCTCTTGGCAGTTTCCACCCTTGGTAGCCCCACATTGTCTTCCCCGTACTATATAGCCATGATGGCCTTCCATTGCTTCCACTAATTTCTGAAGGACTTTCCACCCAAGGCGGTCCTCCGCGAACTTCCTCATTTGATAGTCCTTGTGGACTTCCAGCACTACATAGTTCTATCCAGACATCTTTTTTCTTTGTAGATATCTGGTATACTTCATTGATCAATTAGCTTTGGCAGAATTTCTCTTCCACACAGTCCTTTGGCGAACTACCCACTTTTCTAGCTACCTCTTTATCCATCACCAAATAAGATTCTACTTATGATAATACATTTGGTATTTCCTTAGCTAATAATGATTCCACATCAACTCATATGGACTCTTAATCACTGATATTATATTTTCCAATATGTTAAAGGAGTTTCTCCTTCCTTTAACCCATATACCTGCATCAAGATTGTAACACCTCTCGCTTGTATCCAACACCGGGATAGGGTTCGAGGTTCTACCGAACTTAAACTCAACAAACTATATGAAATCGAGCCGTAAAACTTTGATCAATTTTAAAATTTTCATTTCATATTCATTTTGTCCCTTAAACTGGCTCACAAGGCCCAAAACATGCATTAGAGATGGTTCAGGGCTAAATCGAGAACTTAAGAAAAACTTAAAAAAAATTCATGCTTTATGGCTCCATACGCCCGTGTGGGTATAAACCCACACGGTCGTGTGGCTTGGGACACGCCCGTGCCCTTAGCTCGTATGCAACACTGACTTTAAAACACGGACATGGTATACTCCCGTGTGGCCTACCCGTGTACTAAACTAACTTTAAATTTTTCAGTGCAGGGGACACACGGTCATAGCACACACCCATGGGAGTGAGCCGTGTGTCACACACGGCCTAGACACATGCTCGTGTGTCTACCCGTGTGGACAAATACAAGGCTACTTTCCAAGCCATTTTTTCAACCTCACAACACATGCAAGCATACTTATACAATAACATACAACAAGGCATACATGGGCACTTAAACATCCATAAACATGTTATGATAATGTCAATTTCTCATACAATTGATATCATAGATTTTACTCACATCTTTACCACATTCATGCCATAATCATATAAACTCAATACATAAGACCATGGCACATGCATGCATATATATAAAATGGGTTTACAACTCCATAATCAAAATAAGCAAATACATTTGGCTAAAGCAATATCACATACTCGAATATTTAAACTCCTATACATGTTATAGACTCAAAGTACTTGAAATCACTTACACCAATAGCGATAGCTTGACAGTGTGATAATATCTCCGATGAACTCCAACCTAAGCTAACATGTCAATACCAGAGAACATGGGAGAGGAAGGGGGTAATCTTTACGCTTAGTATGTTCATATGAAAACAATAAGCAACTCATTAACATGTTTTATCAATGTTTCCAACATATTCTAAAGTTCATGATAAGCTGTCTTATTGTACATAAGTCAATAAAATATTTATAGCTGGAGCTATAAAACTCCAAATTAAGTTCTGTTAATTTTCCTTGAAACTAGACTCATGTACCTTTCTACCATAAAATTTACATAATTTTTGGCTCAGCCAATTAGTACAGTTTATTCCTCAAATTTACCCCTGATTCACTGTCTGACAGTTCTGACCCTTCTACACTAAAGTTTAATTATTTCATAGCACAGGACTCAAATAATGTTCTTGTCTATTTCTCTTGAAAATGGACTCATTAAGGATTCTAAACATATAAATTATAACTCATAAATATTTTTTTACAATTTATAATGATTTTCTCAATTTAGAATAGGGAATTTTGAATTCATTCTAACTCTGTCTCACACAACTTCAAATATCTCATTATAGGAAATTCTTTTGATTACACGGTTTCTTTTATAAGAAACTAGACTCAATAATATTTAATTTAATATTTTATTAAGCCTACTCATTTTCCACTATTTTTAGTGTATTTTCAAAGTTACACCATTGCAGTAGCCCAAAACTGTCTAGGGTAATTTACTCCTTAACAATTATTGTTCATCAAATATTATATACATCATGAACATAGATCCATAACTACAAGGTCATTATAAAATCATTCTTATAAACATGACTTACTTGTTTGCAACCTTACCAAAAATGCATCATAGACCGAGTCGTTTCTCATGCATATTAAATAGGTACTTGTACCACTCACAACATTATTATACTTTCCTTATTAACTCACTTTCGTAACTTTTAACGTTGAACCTTTCGGAATACTACCAGATATTCTATAAGCCTCAAACATGGGATAAGTTGCCGATGCCATGTCCCAGACTTGGTCTTACACTGCCTATTATCATCGAGGCCAATTCCATGTCCCAGACATGGTCTTGCACTAGCTCTCGTATATACGTGATGATGCATGTTCCAGACATGTCTTACACTAGCACAACTCTTAGCCGATGCATGTCCCAGACATGTCTTACACTGGCACTCATCTCTACACCGATGCCATGTCCCAGACATGGTCTTACACTGGCTCTCATAATGTGGCCGATGCATGTCCCAGGCATGTCTTACACTGGCACACAATCACCCAAATGTCTTTGCACGAATATCCAGTTTGTTTCCTAGGGTTTCAACAGGGTCTTTCAACTATCTCAATCATTACTGTGCATTCTCAATTTACAATTTAGCAATTCATGCTATATCAATTCAATAACGATTCAAATACATGCATTAACAATGAAATCATATTATTTACATATAACTTACTCGTTTCTCTAAGATATCGTATTCCATTGAATTTTCTAATGTATTCTACCATCACGTAAATGTTATTAACTTTTGGCATCACTTTCATCATACTCAATAACACCAACGTATAATTAAATACAACTGAGGCAAGATAGATTCAAGTATATTAACAATAACATAATAACATGCTTATTTAGTCATACGAACTTACCTCGACACCAAATTGGTAAAAGAGGCCTAAACATCAATTTCTTGTTTTTCCTCGTTCTAAGCCCAAATCTCGTTTTTCATCATCTATAACATCATATTGAACTTATTAACACAACATACTAATCAAATTAGTCCAATGACACAAAATTTTGCCCCTATACTTTGCCAAATTACCAAATTACCCTTAGGCTCGTAAAATGATTTTTATCACATTTATTTAATCCTTAAGCCTAGATGAACCATTTTTATAACTATAGCAACTCATAATTTCAACTATTTCACTCATTTACAACTTTGCAAAATACCCCATTTTAGGTGTTTTCATGCAAACTTCTTTCATAAAAGTTGTTTATAACACTACAAAAACTCATATTCTTCCATAAAAACTAAGCAAACAACACATATACTTTCATGGCAAAACCCTAGACTCTTAATCATTTTGCAAAATAGTCCCCTCTTTTGAAAGCTCATGCTTTAAGGGTTCCAAAAATGTAAAAATCATCAAGAAAGACATTAAAAATCACTTACTAGCATGAGAGTTTCTTTGCTAAAATTTTCTAGCTTCCAAACCCTTTTCTTGGCTGGAAAAATCGGTGGAGAGAAGATGAAGAAAAGATGATATTTTCTTTTCTTTATTTTATTACTTATTTGTCAAATAAGTCACCCAACACTTACCTAACATGTTTGACCATTAAATTCCTTGTCTCATGGTCGGCCATCACTCTTTCAAAGGCCTAATTTCACATTAAAACCCCCAATTTAAGATACAAGGCAATTTAACACCTTTAGGTATTAAAACGCAAGTTTTACTTTTTACGCGATTTAGTCCTTTTTCACAATTGGACTAGAAATCGCTAAAATTAATATACCAAAATTAACATGCACTTATAAAATCACATTATGACATATAAATTATCATCAAAAGAATTTTATCTGGCCTTGGAATAGCGGTTCTGAAACCACTGTTCCGACTAGGCCCAAAATCGGGCTGTTACAAAGACGCTTCTATCATCTCCACTCACCAATGCATTTTGGCAGATCCCCTTATCATTTCGTTTGCCTGCATTCGTAGACATGCCAAGATCATTATGTCTCACTAATCGTCACGCGAGTCATACTACTACTTCTCTCTTGCCCTAGTGGGGCTCCTAGTAGGATTCATATGTTGCCATAACCCGACTATGGTCTTACACATTATGATCCCATGTTTACTGTCCTGGTGGCTTTATATGTTGCCATAGCCCAGTTATGGTCTTACACGATATGATCCTATGTTTACTATCCTGGCGGACTTCATATGTTGCCATAGCCCAACTATGGTCTTACAAGTTTTGGTCCCATGCACCTATGGTTTTGAAGATTCCATTAACTTCTTCTGAGGTGTCACCTTGAAGAACCAGATGATAACTAGCACACGGTGTCGCTCCATAAAGTCGATAAACTGTCATCATGGTGTTGCTATAACAAGCCAGCAGATACCATTCCACTTGCTACATAAACTTCCTTAAATCCCACAACCATCCAACTATTCGTCCAATACGCCAATTATTCCTATCTTCATCTACACCGTTAAGGCAAATTCCCTCCGTACTCTGCATATGTTATAATCATGCATATCAATCCAAATAATACTACCTTAAGGAGTATGCCACATTGTATGTAACACCCCCATGCCCGAAATCATCACCGAAGTCAAGCTTGAGGTGTTACTAAACTTATCTTACCTTTTAAACAACTCTAAACCACTTATTTTAATTTTTAGAATAAACTATTTTTCTGTGTCATGGTTGCTTAAAAATTCATTTCTCGAGTTTCAAAACTCAAAATTAAGATCTGTAAATTTTTCCTGAAACTAGACTCATATATATATCTACTAATTTTTTTCTAGAATTTTTGACTTAGCCAATTAGTACAGTTTATTAGTTAAATTTACCCCTGTTTCAGAATTCGACTACACTGACCTCTACTTACTACGAACCACTTTTATCCCTGTACAAAATTCATATGACTATACCGTTTGTTTCTATTAAAACTAGATTCAATAAGGATTCTAATATATGAACTAAACCACCTAATTATTTTTGTAAAATTTATGGTGAATTTCCAAAGTTGGAACAGGGGATCCAGAAATCGCTCTGGCCCTATTTCACTAAAACTCAGATATCTTATAAAATACAAAACCTTTACCTGTTTTGGTTATTCCATATGAAAATAGACACAATGAACTTTAATTTAATATATTATTCACCATCAAACCATGTCTCTACAATTTTTTTGTGATTTTTCAAAGTCACGTTATTTTCTGATACTTGAATCCGTTTTTAAGTTACTTTCACATTTTCATAATTTTCATGTGATAGTTACTACTTAATCATACATACTATTAAACATGTATATCATCAGCCATTCTATTAGTTAATCACTAGCAAGTATTTACACATCATTCATTGATCATATCATATCAAAAGAAACCAAGTTCCTATACATGCCATACACAAAACGAAACGTCTAACTATACCACTATGATTTCTTCGATAGTGTGATCGGGTCTCCGACGTTTCCTTCAATCCCCGAGTGGCTTGATAAAAACTATAAGGAAAAGAAAATAAAGAGAGTAAGCACTAGGCTTAGTAATCTTACAAGCAAATAAATTACAACATTCAACATAATGAATAATTATACATAATGTCACCTAGCCTCATAAACTTTCTTTACTTCTCATTTTCTACCTTCTTCTTTACTCACTTACCTTCTTTCTTACCTGACCTTTCACTATTCATAAATATAATCTACCTTCCCTTTTGCTAATAATTCACTATAATTTAACGTGTACAATGACCCGTTGAACCACTCGGAATACTAAGGATACTAGGGTCATTCCTGTCTATCAATATCCTGCCAATGCCATGTCTTCGACATGGACTTACATGAATTATTCCTGTCTCCAATGCCATATATATATCTAATATGGGCTTACATGGCTCATTCCTATCTCCAAAGCCATATATCTGATATGGACTTACATGGCTCATTTATGTCCTGTCCTATCCTGTCAACCCCAATATCCTAACATTCCTAAGGTTCAAACGGGGCTTCCTAATGCTTTTTCTCTGTCACTTCGCCTTTAATTTGACTTTAAATATTCAAAGAAAATAAGTATATAAATGCTGGAAATTGACAATAATAATGTAAAATAAAAGAATATTGCATTTATTTACTGTAAACTTACCTCAATACAAAATGTGACTAAACTTTACAATTTAGTCCTTTAGTTTTTCTTTTCCCCGATCTACTCCCAAATTTCGCTCTTCTTGATCTATAATAGAAAATTTAACTTATTTAATATTCACATTTATCAAAACAGTCCTTGACCCAAACTTTGGAAAAATTACATTTTTGCCCCTAAACTTTCACATATTTGCACTTTTTCCCCAAGGCTCGTAATTTAAAATTCATCCTATTTTCTTATGTTTTATGACATGCTAATCATTTTTCCCTTCTATGAAAACATCAAATTCACACTCTAACAAATACTTATGACTATTAGGTATTTTTACTGATTAAGCCCTTTTTACTCATTTTTACCTAAAACCGAGTAGCACAAGTTGTCTAACATAATCTAAGACCTCTTATTCTATCATAAAACATCAAAATAAACACTTTTCACCTATGGGTATTTTTCCAAATATGACCCCTAACTTAAATTATTGCTAGCATAAGCTTTATCGAGCTACCGGGACTCCGAAAACGTAAAGAGCATTAAAAACAGGGCTTGGAATCACTTACTATGGAGCTTGAAAGCTTGAAACAAACCCTAGCTATGGAGAACCCTTGAAATTTCGTGCTAATGAAGAAGATGATGAATTTTGTGTTATTTTTTCCTTTTTATTTCATTTAATATCCAAATGATCAAAATGTCCTTCCTTATTAAACTTTCAAAAATTCCATCCATGTCCTATTTTGTCCATGAACTTAGAAATTGGTCAAATTGTTATTTAAACCCTCCTAATTAATATCCCAAAGCAATTTCATACTAAAAACTTCTAGAATGCAAGTTTTGCAAATTATTCGATTTAGTCCCTAATATCAACTTAAGCACTTTATGCATAGAATTTCAACACGAAATTTTCAAACAATCATGCAATCATATCATGAACCTCAAAATAATAATAAAATAAATTTTTCTACCTCGAATTTGTGGTTTCACAACCATTGTTCCGTTTAGGCCCTATTTCAGGATGTTACATTTCTCCCCCCTTTAGGGATTTTCGTCCTCGAAAATCTTACCTGTGAAGAGATTTGGGTACTGTTTTCACATAGCCTCTTCGGGTTTCCATGTAGCCTCGTATACCCCATGTCTATTCCATAGTACTTTCACAAGTGCAATACTTTTGTTCCTTAATTGCTTTACCTCTCGAGCTAGAATCTTTACCGGTTTTTCACCGTAAGTCATGTCTGGCTGAATCTCAACCTCTGTTTGAGAAATCACATGTGACGGATCTGAATGATAACGATGTAGCATAGACACATGAAATACATTATGAATCTTCTCTAACTCAATCGGTAAAGCTAACCGATATGCTAATGGTCCGACTCTCTTAATCACTTCAAACGGTCAAATAAAACGTGGACTTAGTTTGCCTTTCTTGCCAAATCTAAGAACTTTCTTCTACGGGGATACTTTCAAAAAAACTTTGTCACCAACTTGATACTCAATCTCTTTTCTCTTCAAATCTGCATACGAGTTTTGTCTGTCTAAAGTTGCTTTCAAGCAATCTCTGATCATTTTTACTTTCTCTTCTGTTTCCTTAACTAGATCAACCTCGTAAATCTGAAGCTCTATCCAATAGAAAGGTGTGCGACATTTACGTCCATACAAAGTTTCATAAGGTGCCATCTTCAAACTCGACTGATAACTATTATTGTAGGCAAACTCTACTAATGGTAAATATTTTTCCCAACTACCTTGAAATTCCAGTACACAACATCTAACCATATCTTCAAGTACCTGAAAAACTCTCTCTGACTGACCGTCGGTTTGAGGATGGAAAGCTGTACTAAAACTCAACTTAGTGCCCAAAGCCTCCTGTAATTTCTTCCAAAACCGTGAAATAAATCTTGGATCTCTGTCTGAAATGATCGATAATGGTACCCCGTGTAGTCTGACTATCTCTGAAATATACAACTCGGCCAACTTGTCAAGTGAATAATCCATACGAACTGGGATAAAATGAGCCGACTTCGTTAACTTATCAATCACAACCCATATTGCATCTTTCTTTCTTGGTGTCAACGGCAATCCCGTCACAAAATCCATAGTAACTCGATCCCATTTCCACTCAGGGACTAGCACAGGCTGCAATAAACCTGAAGGTACCTGATGTTCAGCCTTTACCTGCTGACAGATCAAGCATCTAGAAACAAACTCTGAAATGTCCCTATTCATTCCTACCCACCAGTACATTTTCTTCAAATCATTATACATCTTTGTACTACCTGGATGAATAGACAAAGAACTACTATGTGCTTCCTGTAAGATCTTTCGAATAAGCTCATCATTCTTCGGTACGCATACCCTGTCTTGGACCATCAAACAACTGTCAGAACTAATCTGAAAATCTGACTCTATATCTGACCACACTGATCTCTTTTGGCTAACAACTCACTGTAATTTTTCTGAGCTTCACAAATTTCTTCAAGAAACATCGGTTTAGCTCTCAACTCAGCTAAGATAAAACCATCATCTGATAAGGCTAGACTAGTGTTCAAAGCTCTTAATGCAAATAAAGATTTCCTACTCAAAGCATCAGCAACAACGTTAGTCTTACCTGGGTGATAATCGATCACTAGCTCATAATCTTTAATCAACTCTAACCATCTTCTTTGCCTCAAATTCAAATCTTTTTGAGTCATCAAATATTTCAAACTTTTGTGATCAGTGAATATGTAGCACTTCTACCGTACAAATGATGTCTCCAAATCTTCAGCGCAAAAACAATGGCAGCTAGCTCTAAATCATGTGTCGGATAGTTCTTCTCATGTGGCTTTAGCTGTCTAGAAGCATAAGCAATTACCTTCCCTTCCTGCATAAGTACACAACCAAGTCCATTCATGGACGTATCACTGTAAATCACAAACTCCTTACCTGGTTCTGGTTGTACTAAAACAAGTGCTTTAGTTAACAATGCTTTTAACTTGTCAAAACTCTGTTGACACTTCTCAGTCCATTCAAACTTGACATCCTTTCGCAGCAATCTTGTCAGCGGGGTAGCTACATGGAAAATCCCTTTACAAATCGTCTATAATATCTGGCAAGACCAAGAAAACTTCTAACTTCTGATACATTTCTAGGAGGCTTCCAATCAACAATGGCTGAAATCTTGCTCGGATCAACCTTAATACCTTCACCTGAGACAATATGTCCAAGAAAACCAACTTCTCGTAACCAGAACTCACTTTTGCTGAACTTGGCATACAACTGATTATCTCTCAGAATCTATAAAACTGTTCTCAAATGCTCTGCATGCTCCGTCTCATTATGAGAATAAATCAAGATATCATCAATGAACACAACTACAAACTTATCCAAGTACGGTATGAAAATTCGGTTCATTAAGTCCATGAAAATGGCAGGAGCATTAGTCAAGCCAAATGGCATCACAAGGAACTCATAATGACCATACCTAGTCCGGAAAGCAGTCTTCAGGACATCTGATTCTTTAACTCGCAACTAATAGTATCCGGATCTCAAATCTATCTTGGAGAACACAGTAGCTCCCTTCAATTGATCAAACAGATCATCAATTCTAGGAAATGGATACTTGTTCTTTACTGTTACCTTGTAAAGTTACCGATAATCTAAGCACAATCTCATCGATCCGTCTTTCTTTTTCACAAATAGCACTGGTGCACCCCATGGTGAACTACTGGGTCTTACAAAGCCTTTATCTGTTAATTCCTGCAACTGAGCTTTCAATTCTTTCAATTCCAATGGAGCCATTCTATAAGGAGCAATTGAAATGGGCGTGGTACCTGGAATCAACTCAATACCAAACTTAACTTCTCTAACAGAAGGCAAACCTGGTAGTTCTTCTAGAAACACATCGGGAAACTCACATACCACAAGCACTGATTCAATTTTCAATTCTGGATCTTTAGTGTTCAACACAAAAGCAAGATAAGCTTCATACCCTTTTCTCAAACATTTCTGAGCAGACATAATAGAAATTATGGGAAATGAACTATCTGACTCTTCTGAATTAACCCGAAGAATTTCACCATTTTCACACTTCAACTCAATGAATTTCTTTCCACAATTCACTATCACATCATGTGTAGTCAACCAATCCATACCAAGAATCACATCAAACTCATCAAATGGCAATAGCATGAGATCGGCCGGAAAACAGTAGCCTTTAATCATCAAAGGGCAATTTCTACATACTTTATCTACTAATAAATGCTTGCCTAATAGATTCGACACTTTAATCACAAATTCTGTAGATTCTAAAGGCATACTTGTACTAGGCATCAATTTCTTGCAAACATATGAATGAGTTGAACCCAAATCAATCAAAGCAATGACATTAATATCATGTAGAGAAAATGTACCCGTAATCACATCGGGGAAGGATGGCTCTTCGCGTGCATGAATAGCATAAGTCCCTGCAGGGGCTCTAACATCTAGTCTCATAGCCGAATCTCTTGAGGTACCTCTGTTACTTGCTCGTACTCCCGGTTGCCTCGGTGATCTGCCTCTAGTAGAAGCATTTTCGGATCTAGCACTCTGTGTTATCTCTCGATTAGCCACCTCTGGACATTCTCGTGCAAAATGATCTGGAGCACCACATTTATAACAAACATTTTCGCCTGCCCGACAAGGACCATAATAAAGTCTACCACATCGTGGACACCCTGATCTACCCTATCCAACATTATCTACACTCGCAGTCGAGGTGGTCTGAGCCTTCGGATCCTTAAATCTGCTGTCTCTATTCTGACTAGAATACCCGGCTGAGAAACTAGATCTGGTAGAAAACTCCTTTGGCCTTTTGGATGTAGCCTGGAATGACCTGCTCATCTGTCTCTTCCTTGTATCTTGTGTCTCTGTCTCAACTTTGCCTTTTCTTTTTAACAGCTCCTCTGCCTTACAGGCTCTCTCAACTAAAATAACGAACTCTTTTATTTCTAGGACACCGACTGACAGTCGAATATTATCATTTAACCCATCCTCAAACCTTTTACACATGATAGCCTCTGTGGACACACATTCTCGAGCATATTTACTAAGCCTGACAAATTCACGCTCATAATCGATCACTGTCATACTACCTTGTTTCAATTCCAGGAATTCCTTTCTCTTCTGGTCAATAAACCTCTGACTGATGTACTTTTTACGAAATTCCAAGTGACCCTCTCCTTTGGTACAATTGATATAAGTGTCTTCCACCAGTGGTAGGTTGAGTCTCTAAGAAGTGATACTACACATTTCATACATTCCTCGGGTGTACAAGATAATTCGTCAAAGACTCTGATATTATTTTCTAACCAAAATTCTGCTCTTTCTGCATCATCATCTTTTGTTGCTCAGAACTCTTCTGCCCCTTGTTTCCTGATTCTATCAACTGGTGGCTTTTCTCTTATCACTGTACCTGTGACTGGGGGAGCTTGAGCTACATGGGTAGCTTGAGAATCATGAGGGGGTGGAGGTCTAACTGCCGGATTCGTACGAACGAACTCGGCAAACCAATCATTCAAAGCTTGGAAGAGAGCATCTCGAGTCACTCCTCCCTGATCAACTGTTACTGGTCTATTCTCAGATGGCGCTGCCCCTTCCGCGGGAGCAGGCGCATTACTTTCTACATCATCATCACCAGCTCGCTCGGGATCCATTACTATAAAACAAAATATTTAAAAATCGTCAGGAGTCATCACACTATCAAAATACATGTATCGCATGTATCGCTAGACTTTTACTCACACCACTATTCCAAGAACCGACTAAACCTGCTCTGATACCAATAAATGTAACGCCCCCATGCCCGAAACCGTCATCGGAGTCAAGCTTGAGGTGTTACTAAACTTATCTTACGTTTTAAACAACTCTAAACCACTTATTTTAATTTTTAGAATAAACTATTTTTCTGTGTCATGGTTGCTTAAAAATTCATTTCTCGAGTTTCAAAACTCGAAATTAAGATCTGTAAATTTTTCCTGAAACTAGACTCATATATATATCTACTAATTTTTTTCTAGAATTTTTGATTTAGCCAATTAGTACAGTTTATTAGTTAAATTTACCCCTGTTTCAGAATTCGACTACACTGACCTCTACTTACTACGAACCACTTTTATCCCTGTACAAAATTCATATGACTATACCGTTTGTTTCTATTAAAACTAGATTCAATAAGGATTCTAATATATGAACTAAACCACCTAATTATTTTTGTAAAATTTATGGTGAATTTCCAAAGTTGGAACAGGGGATCCAGAAATCGCTCTGGCCCTATTTCACTAAAACTCAGATATCTTATAAATACAAAACCTTTACCTGTTTTGGTTATTCCATATGAAAATAGACACAATGAACTTTAATTTAATATATTATTCACCATCAAACCATGTCTCTACAATTTTTTGTGATTTTTCAAAGTCACGTTATTTTCTGATACTTGAATCCGTTTTTAAGTTACTTTCACATTTTCATAATTTTCATGTGATAGTTACTACTTAATCATACATACTATTAAACATGTATATCATCAGCCATTCTATTAGTTAATCACTAGCAAGTATTTACACATCATTCATTGATCATATCATATCAAAAGAAACCAAGTTCCTATACATGCCATACACAAAACGAAACGTCTAACTATACCACTATGATTTCTTCGATAGTGTGATCGGGTCTCCGACGTTTCCTTCAATCCCCGAGTGGCTTGATAAAAACTATAAGGAAAAGAAAATAAAGAGAGTAAGCACTAGGCTTAGTAATCTTACAAGCAAATAAATTACAACATTCAACATAATGAATAATTATACATAATGTCACCTAGCCTCATAAACTTTCTTTACTTCTCATTTTCTACCTTCTTCTTTACTCACTTACCTTCTTTCTTACCTGACCTTTCACTATTCATAAATATAATCTACCTTCCCTTTTGCTGATAATTCACTGTAATTTAACGTGTACAATGACCCGTTGAACCACTCGGAATACTAAGGATACTAGGGTCGTTCCTGTCTATCAATATCCTGCCAATGCCATGTCTTCGACATGGACTTACATGAATTACTCCTGCCTCCAATGCCATATATATATCTAATATGAGCTT
Organism: Gossypium hirsutum; assembly: GCF_007990345.1. NCBI lineage: Eukaryota > Viridiplantae > Streptophyta > Magnoliopsida > Malvales > Malvaceae > Gossypium > Gossypium hirsutum. Next base: position 69,263,671 of record NC_053429.1, on the reverse strand, counting down.
ACATGGCTCATTCTTGTCTCCAAAGCCATATATCTGATATGGACTTACATGGCTCATTTCTGTCCTGTCATGCCCTGTCAACCCCAATATCCTAACATTCCTAAGGTTCAAACGGAGCTTCCTAATCCTTTTTCTCTGTCACTTCGCCTTTAATTTGACTTTAAATATTCAAAGAAAATAAGTATATACATGATGGAAATTGACAATAATAATGTAAAATAAAAGAATATTGCATTTATTTACTGTAAACTTACCTCGATACAAAATGTGACTAAACTTTACAATTTAGTCCTTTACTTTTTTTTCCCCGATCTACTCCCGAATTTCGCTCTTCTTGATCTATATTAGCAAATTTAACTTATTTAATATTCACATTTATGAAAACAGTCCTTGACCCAAACTTTGGAAAAATTACATTTTTGCCCCTAAACTTTCACGTATTTGCACTTTTGCCCCAAGGCTTGTAATTTAAACTTCATCCTATTTTCTTATGTTTTATGACATGCTGATCATTTTTCCCTTCTATGACAACATCAAATTGACACACTAACATGTACTTATGACTATTAGGTATTTTTACCGATTAAGCCCTTTTACTCGTTTTTACCTAAAATCGAGTAGTACAAGTTGTCTAACAGAATCTAAGACCTCATATTCTATCATAAAACAACAAAATAAACACTTTTCACCTATGGGTATTTTTCCAAATATGAACCCTAACTTAAATTATTGCTAGCATAAGCTTTATCGAGCTACCGGGACTCCGAAAACATAAAGAACATTAAAAACGGGGCTTGGAATCACTTACTATGGAGCTTGAGAGCTTGAAACAAACCCTAGCTATGGAGAACCCTTGAAATTTCGTGCTAATGAAGAAGATGATGAATTTTGTGTTATTTTTCCCTTTTTATTTCATTTAATATCCAAATGACCAAAATGCCCTTCCTTATTAAACTTTCAAAAATTCCATCCATGTCCTATTTTGTCCACGAACTTAGAAATTGGTCAAATTTTTATTTAAACCCTCCTAATTAATATTCCAAAGCAGTTTCATACTAAAAACTTCTAGAATGCAAGTTTTGCAAATTATTCGATTTAGTCCCTAATCTCAACTTAAGCACTTTATGCATAGAATTTCATCATGAAATTTTCACACAATCATGCAATCATATCATGAACCTCAAAATAATAATAAAATAAATTTTTCTACCTCGGATTTGTGGTTTCGCAACCACTGTTCCGTTTAGGCCCTATTTTGGGATGCTACATTGTAATACATCCATATACAATTCTATCATACAGAACATACTTGTAAGCGTTCATGAACTCAAACTTCATGTGATTCTAATCACATCATGTGACTGGTAAAAAAAGACTCAAATTTGGCCCAAGCTCAAAGAACCAAAATGCAAGTTGAGAACTATAACACCTCTAACCTGTCTCCATCGCCAAATTAGGGTTACGGAGTATTACCATACAATCGGGAATCATTTATCAATATAACATTAAAATAAGTACATGACATTCCAAACATATCAATCATAGGCATTTCATCCTTAAATCGAGCCTTCGAGGCCCTAAAAATAGCTTTGTGATAATTCGAGACTAAATTGAAACAGAACACAAATTTTAAGAAAAAGTTGTAAAAATTAGAAACAGAGGTCACACGGCCGTGTGGTCAGGTCATGTGAAAATACCTTAGGTAGTGAAATATTCAAACTAGGGACAATAGGTCGTGCCCCAGCCTCTATGCTCACTTGTGTAACTCACTGAGTTGCCCTACATGCATGTGTGCCAAGCCATGTAACTCTCTGAGTTGACACATACACTCGTGTGCCAAGCCATGTGCTAGGCCATGTAACTCACTAACTTGAAACACTAAGAAACTCTCAAATGACACACGGCCGTGTCGCCAAGCCGTGTGCGTCACACGACTGTATGATAGCCTATGTCCCAAGCCATGTACACCAAATTTGACCCAAAAACCATGCCATTTTAAGACCCAACCATACCTAATACACCACTCCAAATATGCACACATTCAATAAACTTAGGCACTACTCCAACACATTTAAATATACCAATTCAATCAATCTGTTTCATACAACTAATATGTCATTCAAAGGCACCTCCTATATATACTAAATATTGAGCAAATAAGCATTTCACCGTGACTAAAACCACCTCATTCAACAACTAGACATCAAATGTTTATCTATGTAATATATAAGTATGCTTGTTTCATCAATACAAACATACCCTCAACAAAACAAACATCTCATTCATAGACTACACCTATCAACATTTCAAAACCACATATTTATCTATATATACATGCCACTACCCTAGGAGATACAAAAACTACCAACTTATATGGATAGTGTGAGTCAATTGTTTAATCATTCCAAAATTTCAGCAATGATTATCCACAAAACAATCCACAAGAATCGGTGAATTTGATTCAAGTTACCAAAGTACAAAAAGGGGCATGTATGCGCATTCAGGGGTACCGTAGTACAAATAGGGGCACGTATGTGCATTCAGGGGTACCGGAGTACAAATAGGGGCACGTATGTGCATTCAGGGGTACCTAAGTACAAACAGGGGAACGTATATGCATTTAAGGGTACTGAAGTAAAAACAAGGGTAGGTGTGTGCATTCAGGGGCATCGAAGTACAAATAGGGGCACGTATATGGATTCAAGGGTACCGAAGTACAAATAAGGGCACTTATGTGCATTCAGGGGTATTGAAGTACAAATAGGGGCACGTATGTGCATTCAGGGGTAATTATCTATAAACATGTTAACTAAAAACAATAATATAAGATTACAAGTAGAACTTTATTTACGTATTGAAAGACTGTGGACTTACCTATGATTTAATTCCAGTCAATACGTAGGGACTATTCCGCTATTTTCCCTTTTCCTCAGTTATTGTCTCTTTGATTCAAATCTTGATCTATATAATAATTAAACATAATATATTAATCTCATACACATTTCACATTCCATTCAATTCATGTGACCCTTAATTTTTCATTAATTACACAATATTGATGAGTCGACACGACGAAAATTTGTGGTCCCAAAACCACTATTTTGTCACCACTGAAAAATGGATTGTTAGAAGAACGTTCAAATCAATGCCACATCTTGCATGTGGACTTTTGAAGACCTAAAACCATCTATCTTATTATATCTTTTTATTATTAGTTCTGTATCTTTTAATTATATCTTTGTGTGCTGCAATTTTCATGTTGTTAGCTTTTATTTAAGTTAGTTGATAGTTTTAATTGTGTGTTAAATGCATCTTGAAAACTAGTTATTAAATATGTCTTATTTAATTACATGTTTAATATAAGTTCTATTTCAGTTTAATAAGTTTGCATTTAATTATGTCATGCATTATATTAATGTGTCTCATATGTTAAATTATGTTTAAGCATGAGTTTGAGTTATATGTTCATATTTACATGTGCCTGGAGTGTTTGTTATCTCATATTTACATTTTTAAGCATGATTAAGTCAAGTGTTTAGTTTGTATCACATGTTCATAAATAAATGTGTGTGTGTTTATAGTATGTTGATTTCTATCATGTGTGTTTTTAGTTAAATGTTTTAGTTGAATAAGAATGTGAAAAGTTGCAAATGTTTAATGTCCATTTATTTATGTTGTAGGTGACTATTCATTGGACCAAGGAATGGTTTTTCAAGTCTGGTCGGTTTTATGCACTCAAAGCTCAATTATTGTGCCAATAAAAGAGATAAATGTCAAGCATTATAACATTCGGCCATAGGGAGAATGAAGGGACAATAAACAACACCTTTAAGGAACATTAAACCTTCATCAAGTGAAAAGACATGACTTTTCAACTTTACATGAATCAAGTGAAAAGATATGACTATTTGGCTATCCATCATAAGTTATGAACCAAATTTAATTGTTGGTGTTAATAGCTAGTTGAATGTAGAATTTGAAAAGTCACTTATAGCTCTATATAAAGCTCGTGATTTAACATTTGTAAGGATACACAATATTTCTGAATTAAACATTACTTTGTGAGAATTTTCTCTTTGGTTCTTAACTAAACTATACTAAACTTATCAAACTTTCTATGTTTGTGGCATTCAAATTGTCTTATCACTTTGTTCACCATCCCAGGGTGTGGCGACTTCACTTATACCAAGGTTCTGGTACATTCGTGAGTTAAGCGGGTCCTAGCTTTAACATAGCTAAGGTTCTTTAGTTGCTATTACTACAGGTAAATTTGATCACTATTTGATTTGAGTGATTAAATGGTTTATTAAATAAAGGAAAAGGGACTTAAATGGTAATTAAACCAATTAAGGATTTAGTGGACAGTTTTGGCAATTAAAAGCATGAAATTTGGATGATTTTTAAATGGAAAAAAAGTAATTTTTTAATTAAATTAAATTAAATAAATAATAAAAAAGGTTAATATCATCATTTCCATGTCTTCTTCATAGAATTAAAAGAAGAAAGAAACCATTGTTATACCTTAAAGCTTCGACCAAGCTTCCAAGTATGCATATCAAGATCGAGTGGAAAATCAAAGAGAATGGAGATTACCAAAATGCCCATGTACTTTGACATTTCTACAATTCAGTCCAGGTAAGTTTGTACAGTTAGAATTTAACATCAATATGAATTGTTGACTAGATTAACATGGTACAACTTATATATTTATTTTTAATTGTTGATAATTAATGGTAATTTGGGATATAATATTGAATTTGATGCTCAGTTTGGATTGAACATGGGATAGAGTACAATTGTGATTTCGTGTGTTTTGGGGGTTTAGAGTGGAGATGGTATTGAATGGAGATATCTGTATTTTGCCTGATTAAACCAATGTTCAACATTTGTTGCGAAATCTCGTGTTATACTCTTTGCCTAACGTGTTTTGGTTGGATTAGCTCTTATAAGCTTCTATCTAGCATGTTTCGGTCGGATTAGTTTTATGAGCTTTTATTTGGCGTGTTTCAATTGGATTAGCTCTTATGAGCTTCTGTCTGGTGTGTTCAATTGATTTGATGATATACTCTTATCCATAAGTCATTCTTCAATGGAATATTTCGGTAAGGTAATTTGTTTAATGAATTTGAAAATTTTGTTATTTATTGAATATTGATCTGAACATAGATGAATTCATCGGATGAAATTGTGATTGACAAGGAATTCTCATGATTGATTATTATTGTTTGAAATGTTGTATTTACTTTGATAAGATTTATTGTTTAATGCGTCAAACTTACTAAGCTTCATCAAGCTTACTTGTGTTGTTTAATGTCATTATAAATACTCAGAAGGTTGGACAATTGGATCGCACTCAAGTTACACTATCCAGCTCAATTCAGTAGTTTTTGGAAAGTTTATTGCATATTATATAGCATGTATAGGATCTTGTGTGATTATCATTAATGTTTTGGTTTGTATAAAAATTATGGACGATCTTTTGTGTAAATGGTCAACTTATATAATATAAGAGAATGTGATATAGTTTCTATGCTAATGTGAATGATATGTATTAAAGAAATACTGTGATTGAGATACCTTTGATATGTATTTTGGATAGGTATTGCTTGAATGAATTGATGAGTTGAATTGATGATTATTTTGATGTATAATTATATATTTGAATTGATTATTATTTTGATGTATAATTATATATACTTGTGGTACCAATGAGGGTACAGTGGTTAGGCACTTAATATGTTGGTTTTGCTGTGTTTTTAGCTTGATTAAAGTTGTTTTGATTTTTTATTTTGGTTGGCATTTGAGTTTATTAAGGTCCAAGCAAACTTAAAATGGTAATCTTGTGTTTTAAGGTTCATTTTGGGTCCACATGGCTTGAGACATGGGCATGTGTCTCAACTGTGTGTGACACACAGCCATACGACACGGCCGCGTGTCCCTTGTAGGTTAAGGGCATGCAAGTCAATGAGTTACACGACCAACATCTAATCATGGGATGAATAGACGTATTCTGATTCCTCTTGTTTAAGAACCTGAACTTAAAAACATGTTCTTTGGGTTATGAACTAGTGGTTCAACGAGTTTATGCAAATGAACTTAAAAATAGGTCCATAATGTTATGTTGTTAATAAAAGATATGTTTGATGTGTATATATGAGAATTAGATTTAGTAGCTTTACGACTTCCACTCCCTTATCTTCAAAGTCTCATACAATGAAATTCATACAAGATTTATGTTGATTAAGTCTGCAAAAGAGAAGTTATAGAATTCAATGATTGGATTAGTAATAATGTGGTCAGAGCCGAGAAAGGGTTAGCAAGTAAAGAGAGCTCTTAAAGAGATATTAGATTTTTTCGAAGATCATTCGAGATACGCAACATTGCTATTAAAGAAAAGGTTAATCACGAGTAATCAACTTATTCAGCTATTATGACCGAGTATCTTACAATGATCTCCTCTAGATATTATATATGTTCTTTTATCTTTAGAGGCATATGCAATTATTCGTCTTCAGATGTGATTCTTATCATATGGGAAAGTTGGCTAACCATAACGCTGGACAGAGGTACTATTAGTCTGGTTGAGTAATAATTAGCCTTGTTCTATTTTTCTTAGCATGTTATTCTATTATGTTCAGTAGAAGATTCAACGATAAGACTCATATGATGTTATTTTATTTCTTCTACTGGTTGATTCTCTGAATTATATATAAATGCAATTTATGTTGTCTCTATCACAACTGCTTCCAGTGCGTATGAGAGATATTCTTGTTTTGAATTTTCTCTAGGGTATCATCGATCTCTTTATCATTCAATGTGAGTTGTATTCTTAGAAATTTAGTATAGCTTCACATCTTGGATTTCATTATCTTGGTTTTCTTATCATTCTTATTGTTTATCCTATCAAACATGATTCATCTATAAAGAATATTCACTAGCCAAAGGTAATTACACCTATTATGGTTATAATTTCTGGTTCGATCATAAAAACATGGTGATACAGATCTCAGATTTATAGAGGTTGAGTTACTGCACTGGTTGTTACTGAACTAAATTTGGTTTTTCTCTTTTGTTTCGAATGCACTATTGATGTTGAGGTATTGTTCTATCTATATGGTTAAAACGTCGGTCTTATTATAGCACAATGGTTTTAATTCATCTGATGGTTATGGCTCCGATATGGTTCAAAGCTTTGATGTTAATAATTGAAATAGCTTTATTATATATCCCATTTATAGTTTTCATGAAGGGGATATAGGAAACGAAAAAAGTATAAACGGTGGAAGATCGAGCTCAACCTTGATATTGATTCTTATTATTCAGGTAATCTCGAATTATGTCAATGAGTTAAAATGAGATGTTATGTTTCGTTAGAGTTAATGCAGTTTGTAGAGATCTTTTATTGGTATTCTAAGGGAATTATGATATACTGTATGTCTGGGTTGTCTTGATAACAAGAAGAAGGGATTATTCTGAAATGTTATTATCTGCTAGATAAGATCAGCTCAGTTGTTTTAATCATAATGAGTTATTCATTTGAAAATTAATTGAGTTATATGCATTTGAGTTTATCCTCAGGTCCGGGAATAAATTTTGTGCATTCACGGGTAAATTGACGAACAGTCAGAATGAAGGATTCATATTCTAGAAGACTTGATACAAAAATATATCTATTAGATCAGCTATAATCGAGAAATGTTATTATGGATTAAAGTCATCTCGATAGTTGAAGCTATCGCGCTTATGTTAAAAGATATTGCTTGATGTTTTCCATAAAAGAGGAATAAATATCAGTTGAAAGGTACAAATGCAAACATGTCAGAAGCAATAGTCAAAGTTTAATAATCTGGGTTTCTTGGTTATGTTTTGACAGACGATTACTGGGAATTTCTCGATAGTTATACTACTAATGGTAAAGTTATGATAGGAGGACATCATGGCTATTCAGTTAAATTCTGGTATAGCAGCAAGTTCTAAAATGAGTTCTGAATTGATATGAGTAATGATTGATTTTTATAGACTTCGATTGAAAAGGTGGAAGAAAGACTCGACTTGATGGCTTGTATCAGGAGAGAAATTTTGAGGATGAAATTTTCATAAAGGGGGAGAGTTGTAACAGCCTATTTTTCAGTGATGTCAGAAACAGTGGTTTCGGGGCCACAAATCTGACAAGTTCGTAAATATTATTAATATTTACGAGTCAAACATGGTTTTAAAAAGGTTTTTGATATAGTGATTTTTGTTATATAAATGAGTTATTAAGTTTGAGTGGTAAGACCCTAAAATCAAGTGGTTTAGAAAATAAGGTATTGGAACCTCATTTCTATAAACCGAACCGTAAATATTTTTATAAATATTTACATAGTGTTATAAAGGTTGTATTAAAGTTTAGTTGAAAATTTTTAACGTTTCAATAGTTTATTAATTAAAAAGGACTAAAATAGTAAAAGATGTAAAATTTGATCACTATTTGATTTTACTGATTAAATAGTTTATTAATTAAAGGATAAAGGACTTAAATGGTAATTAAACCATATAAGTATTTAGTGGACGGTTTTGGGAAATTAAGATCATGAAATTTGGATGATTATTAAATGGATAAAATAGTAATTTTATAATTAAATTAAATTAAATTAATAATAATAAAAGTTAATAACATCATTTTCATGTCTTCTTCACCGAATTGAAAGAAGAAAGAAACCATTATTATACGTTGAAGCTTCAGCCAAGCTTCCAATTATGCATATCAAGATCAAGTGGAAAATCGAAGAGAATAGAAAATTACCAATGTAACACCCCAATCCCGTATCCGTTGCCGGAATAGATAAAGGGGCATTACCAGTCTTGAAACTCATATCAGAACAGTAAATTTTTTTTTTGAACATTCCTTTAGATAAGTACTAAAGACAGTCAGGGATACAATTTAAACTTCTATAAGTACACATTCAAAAGATGCCATTTTCGCATGGCTTATATACATTAACCAAAATATCCTCTCACTACTAGTCTATTCTATACATGCCATAAGATAATCCAAAACGTAGCAGTACCAAACAGTGGATAGTGATAGTGTGACTAGTTGTTGATGATCCTCGAGCCTGTAGCTTCCAAATGAGATCTATAAAACAGAGGAAACAAAGTACACGGAGTAAGCATTACAATGCTTAGTAAGTTTTAAGCAGTGTCAACAGATAACAATCAAATTATAACATAGTTGTTCGTATTTTTATTTCACTCTTCCTTCGGGCATACCATCCCTTTACCGAATATGCACATCTCATCATATATAATAGGCAGATAAATTCTCACTTGATAGTGACCTCTTATGATCATAGGTACATTACATATTTTTTTCCTGACTTTCCACATTGACCAAATGCACAATAATCATAGAACAGTCTTATTGCTTTACTCACATGTGCATCACATAACGACCTTGTGATTTAGTCTAAATCAAACTTAAATATAATCTCAAAATACATACCTGACCAACTTAACGCATTGAACGTATTTATTACCAATTGTTACTGTGAAGTTGTATAATCTTACGCTTTACTTGAATCTTCAGCAAAACCTTTAGTTCGGGGCTTACCTGGACAAAATCTCCACACGTAGTCATCGGGTCTTTAGAGCTCGGATATAGTACGAGCACGAAGCCTACGGACATTAATCAGTGATAATATTCTCGCATAAAGCCTGCGGGGTTTTAACCCGGATATAGTACTGACACAAATGCCCTTCGGGACTTATCACATTTATACACTTTCACATCCATCACGTTGGCCACTCGGCGCTATCACTTATATACACTTTCACATTCATCACATCGGCCATTAGGCCTTATCACATATATACACTTTCACATTCATCACATCGGCCATTAGGCCTTATCACATATATACACTTTCACATTCATCACATCGGCCATTAGGCCTTATCACATATATACACTTTCACATTCATCACATCGGCCATTAGGCCTTATCACATATATACACTTTCACATTCATCACATCGGCCATTAGGCCTTATCACATATATATACACTTTCACATTCATCACATTGGCCATTCGGCCTTATCACATATATACACTTTCACATTCATCACATCGGCCATTAGGCCTTATCACATATATACACTTTCACATTCATCACATCGGCTATTAGGCCTTATCACATATATACACTTTCACATTCATCACATCGGCCATTAGGCCTTATCACATATATATACACTTTCACATTCATCACATTGGCCATTCGACCTTATCACATATATACACTTTCACATTCATCACATCGGCCATTAGGCCTTATCACATATATACACTTTCACATTTATTCAAATATACTTCACATACCACATATACTATCATGTACAGACTTGGTCTTGGCCGAATCTACATCCATCACTTTCCAATGAATAATTCAATTTTACGTCATACTATCATTTCATATTCGAATACTCATAAACTTACAATATCACGATTTAGAATTCAAGTATGGGTTTAATCAATAGCTTATGAGCAACTAAAACAAGTTTTATCCATGTTTACAACAAAATCACATATTCACTACGAGCTGTTTTCCTGAGCAATGGTCACTAAATTATTTATAACCGGAGCTACAAGACTCCAAATCACTTGCCGTTAATTTTCCCTGAATATAGACTCGTATATCTTTCATCCATAAATTTTTCAGAATTTTAGGTTTGGCCAATCAATACCAGATTTTTCTTAAAGTTTCCCCTGTTTCACTGTTTGACTAATCTGACCAGTCTTCACTACGAATCAAAATTCTCATTGTACAGAATTCAAAGTATGTTCTATTTGATTTCATTTGAAACTAGACTCATTAAGGAGTCTAAGAATATAAATTTTATCTTGTAACCATTTTTGTACAAATTATAGTGATTTTCTTAAAACAGAACAGGGGATTTCGGAGTCATTCTGACACCGTCTCACACAACTTTAAATATCTCTTTATAGGAAATTCCTTTGCTTACACGGTCTCTTTTATAAGAAACTAGACTAATTAAGCTTTGATTTTATATTTTATTCAGCCTATAATTCCACACCAAACATTTATAGTGATTTTCTAAAATCACGTTACTGCGGCTGTCCTGAGCAAATTATTACAATTTGCTCTTAAATTTCCAAGTCCAAACACTTAGGAACTTACCATTTGAGTTTAAGACATATCATGGCCACATCATATCTTATTAAATCAACTCATTATATCCTATTATAATTGAATTTACTCAACATTTAATCACTTAAAACTTACCTCGGATGTGGTCGAACGATTTCGGCGGCTATTCGATCACTTTTTCCCTTCCCTTATCCAACTTTGGTCCTCTAAGCTCTTGAGCTAATTCAAACAAATTTAACTTATTAAAGTCTCATTATGCTAGCTTACGGCCGAATATGACAAGTAGTTTGATAGGTCATATGGCCACCTATAGCTCAAACACAAAATGGTCATACGCATTTTTAATCACATTGAGCAATTTAATACAATTAATCTAACATTTCCTCATGTGCACCTTTATGACTGAATACATGCAACACCAAGCTATCTATTCATTCATGTATGCATCTTATTTAAGCATGTATATCCACAATTGAATTCATCATATAAATATCTATGATTTCACTCAAATAATCTCATTACAACACACGGTGCTCCAACCATTATTTAAATTCAAAGCTCGGCTAGTACACATATATACACTAGCAATCAATTACTAACATTTTCACTTCATCTTAATAGCTAGCTTAGCAAACCTTAATTTAACACATAATTCATACATATCACATTCCAAGCATTCACTCAATTCTATCACTTAAAACACACACATTACTCAATAACTTCATAGTTCAAATTCGGCAACTACACCACTAATATTCAAAATCATATTCGGCCTTAGTACTCCCTTGTTAGCCGATTTTTCTTCATTTAGCAACTAAAATAATAAACCACAACATTTAAATTCATCTCATTCTTCTCCCATTTGACCGAATGAACATTTATCAAATGAAAATTCAACTAAACAACAACATCTTTCTTTCTAAAATGTATATACACCACACCATCAATTGAAGGCAAATTCATGGTAACATTAGTATTGAAAGGTTGCGTTGTGGGCAGCCTAAGAGGACTCGCAACACTTGGCTTAATTGTTGTAACATATCACATTCGGAGGCTGATTCGGACAGCATCAATAATACAATATTAAGACAGCATAAACAGGGCAGCAATTAACAATACCAACAAGGTAAAATTCGGACAGCAATTTGACAGTTTCAACAATTATCAAATAAAAGTTCAAGGAAAACTCACCAAGGTTCCCAACACCGATTCTACCTATTCAATTTGCTCCTCCCCTTTTTAGCCTTCTACTTGAAAATTTCAACTTATAAGCAAACAAATTTCATGGTTTTCCCCTACATGCAGCCGGCCTCTCCTCTCTAGCTTCATTTGAAAGAGACAAGGAAGCAAGATAGAAAAATAAAAGTTGAAGTCTTTCTTTCTTCCATTCACGGCAATGGAGGGGGGGCAACCACACACATTTTTTTTGTCATCATTTACCTTCCCATTATTATTTTATCCTTTCTCACATAAACCATTAGCACAACATGTTTTATGACATGTTTTGCCCATCACCCTTTGTCATGGCTGGCCACTAGTAATTAAATGGGGGAAATTGACATGCAAGTCCACCCCTTTGATTACATGCACTAATAGATCCTTATGGATTAACCTATCACATTTTAAAAGTGTCACACATAAGTCCTATTACTAAATTCACATGCAATCGACTAAATCGAAGCTTAAAATTTTCACACATTCATATTCACATATTTTAGACAATAAATATCATATTCAAATAATTTGGTGACTCGGTTTAGCGGTCCCGAAACCGCTTTCCGACTAGGGTCATTTTAGGGCTGTCACAACCAAAATGCCCATATACTTTGGCATTTCTGCAGTTTAGTCCAAGTAAGTTCGTACAGTTAGAATTTAACATCAATATGAATTGTCAAGTAGATTAACATGGTACAACTTATATATTTATTTTTAATTATTGATAATTAACAGTAGTTTGGGATATAATATTGAATTTGATGCTTGGTTTGGATTGAACATGAGATAGAGTATAATCGTGATTTGGTGTGTTTTGGGGGTTTCCAGTGGAGATGGTATTGGAGGGAGATATTTGTATATTACCCGAGTGAACCGAGGTTCAACTTTTGTTGTGAACTCTATGTTATACTCTCTGTTTGGCGTGTTTCGGTTGGATTAGCTCTTATGAGCTTCTGTTTGGCGTATTTCGGTTGAATTAGCTCTTATGAGCTTCTGCCTGGTGTTTTCGATTGATTTGATAATGTACTCTTATCCGTAAGTCGTTCTTCGAATGGAATATCTCGGTAAGGTAATCTATTTAATAAATTTGAAAGATTTTTTATTTATTTAATATTGATCTGAACATAGATGAATTCATCGGTTGAAATTGTGATTGACAGTGTAACGCCCCAAATTTTTGGGAATTCTAAAAAAAGTTTGTAAAATTAAAAATTCTGTGTTCTGCATGTTAAGTGTAGGGTTAATTGTGATAGTGGGCCTCTAGAAGGCCCAAGCTTAGGATAAAACCCGATAGTTTTAATTAATTTTAATTCCATAAGAGAAAGGGTTCTGGTAAATTAGGCTTTGAGGAATTAATTGTGTAAAATAGATCACAAGGAAGCAAGTGGTGAAGTGGCATGTGACGCCACAGGGAAGGCTATAAGTGGTGTGTGGAAGCTAGGGAGGACCCAGGTTCAAGTCACATTGATAGCAAAACAAGGGATTAATTTTTATGAACAGAAAAGGTAGGTAATGGAAATGAAGTGAAAGACTGTTAACAAGAGTTTGAGTTGCTCAGGAGATGGAGCAATGAGGGGATAAGGGAGAGAAATTAGGAGCTGATTAGGGAGAGATGTGTTGGCTGAATGTTGGACTCTTAAAGAGTAAGAGGTGACCGGCCAAGGGATTCTTTAAGGGGGCAAAATTCGGCTAGGTTAAAGAGCTAGTATAAATTCAGCACTTAGGGTAGTTGGTGCCGTTTCCTGACTTTTCTCCTCTCCTCATCAACCTTTTTCTTCATCTCCTTTCCTCAATTGCCGAACCTTCCTACCATCTTGTTCATCTCCATTTTTCCCTTTAACCGTTTCAAAACCTTCATAGCCTTTGGCCATAAAAAGCCGAAATCCCGAAAGCTTGATTCTTTTTGTGCCGATTTCTTATAACCAAAACCACATCTCTTCTCTTCATCATTTGTGGCCGATTCACCAGCCCTCTAAAACCTCAAGTTTTGACGACAAGACCATAGCAAAACCCTCTCGTTTTACCTTTCTAAACACAAGTTGCAAAAAGCCGAAAACCCCACATTAAAAGGGACTTGGCCGAATACTGGAGTCACTGAAAGCTCGACTTTTGTTATCATCTGAGGGCTTAGATCTACATCGAGATCGAGTGGGAAACTCATTGGAATCATTCACTAAGGAATCGGTGGTAAGTCTTCTCCAAAACTTAGTCTTCTTACATATTTTAGGAAAAGCCAAAATCCCTAAAAGTTAGGGAGGTTGTCGATTTGGACTTGTAACCCTGAGGGGTCGTAATAACTATTTTGTTTTGGTAATAGCGTGATTTAGAGGTGGTTGATCAAGGGCTTGGATAGGTGGAACGATTGGATCTTTGGAGTTAACCATCTTTCGGCAGTAAGGTAAGAGCAATAAGGGTTTTAGGCATGTTTGGCTGAAAGTGGTAGGGGACTATATACTCAATCTTATTTCGATATTTGGAGTAATATTAAGTGATTCAATTGTAGGTAGTTCATGTGGATCTCGTCGAGGAAATCCCAAAAACAGGTGTGTAACTGACACCCTCTCATAGACTAGATCGGCAAAAGCCGAAAAGCTGAAATGTCGAAAAGTTGGTATATTGGGAATTTGTGAGTGTGCGAATGCTTGTAAGATAGTTGGGTTTGTATGTTTGGTATTCTGAAGGTAATAAACTGCAGTACGTGCGATTTCGTGCATTTTGATAACTTGGGTTTAATGGGCCAAAAATCGGGTTCATGGGCCAACGGGCTCAATTTGGTAAGTATGCGCGGTAAGTATTCTGATAGTACGTAAATGGATAGGATATGCATGAAAACCCTAGAAGTAGCTAAATCACTACAATACCCTTATGTATGGAAAATTACCATGATACCCCTAGGTGTAAATGACCAATATGCCCCTAGGGTTAATTTTGTCTGAAAAACATGTTGATTTAAATCTGTATGATGTATGCCATGAATGAATATTTGTTGCATGGGGACATGGGTTATATTTTGGAGGAAGCGTCCTGGTGGCTATGCCACAATTATCTGATCTGGTGGCTCTGCCACATATATCTATTCTGGTGGTTCTGCCACGATTATCTGTATCTGGTGACTCTGTCACATTATCTGTTTTGGCAGCCATGCTGCATATTTCTGTGGCGTGTAGCGGTTGGGTGGGTCGAGTAGTCTCCCCACATGGTGAAAGGATGGTATGGGGGTGTATGTGGTTGGATAAGGTTGGGTTTCTGCATAAGCATGATATATCTGTTCTGATCTGTTCTGGGCCTATGGGCTTTATTCTGAAATCTGTTCTGGGCTAAGGCCAACTTATTCTGTCTCTGTGGTTTGAACTGATTTAGGCTATGGTTGGGTTGAATTACACACTGAGTTTCCCAAAACTCACCCCTTATTTTCATCCTCGCAGGTAATCCTCAACCATAGTGGGCTTGGAGCTGTGAGGGATTCGGACTGGCCACATGTTTCTACGAACCTGGTTTCTTTCTGGTTAACTGGACGTCCTTTTAATTTCATTTATGGTTTTGGGTTTTAAGTGTAATAAGGCCGCTTCACTATTTTTATGGTTTTGTTTTACTTTTATTATTTTATTTTATTATGATGAAAAAAACTATGATAACTAAGGAAAATGGGTTAGCTTTAGGAGGCGTTTTCAAAAACATTAAGTGATTTCAAAATAACACTATTACAAGTAAGATTTCCGCCAAGCAAACGTTTTCAAACTTAATCACTTTATTAAGATGGACTTAACCAAATGGTTTTCTCACAATTACACGAGATGTTAGAGTGTGGCAATGGCAGTGTGCATGTCTAGGATTGGATCCGAAGGGAGCTTGGTACTTAAGCAGTCCGACAGACTCATCTCCTCTTTTTCTGGTTTCCTACCTGGTGCACAGCTCTCATTCACTTTAACCTATATTAAAAGTATCTTTTACATCACCAACTAAGTTTTTCCAAACTAAGTAATACGGAATGTTTTGTACGCATCAATGTGGCACACCGGATCCGGTCATAACGTCTAGGCCAGGTTTGGGGTGTTACAGACAGGGAATTCTCATGATTGATTATTATTGTTTGAACTGTTGTATTTACCTAGGTAAGATTTATCATTTAATGCATTGAACTTAATAAGTTTCCATTAAGCTTACTTGTGTTGTTTAATGTCATTATAAATACTCAGAAGGTTGGATGATCGGATTGGCACTCAAGTAAAACTATCCAGCTCAATTCGGTAGTCTTTGGAACGTTTATTGCATATTATATGGCTTGTATAGGCTCTTGTGTGATTATCATTAATGTTATAGCTAGTATAAAAATTATGGATGATATTTTGTGTAAATGGTCAACTTATATAATATATGAGAATGAGGTATAGTTTCTATACTAATATGAATGATATGTATTAAAGAAATGTTGTGATTGAGATATCTTTGATAGGTATTTTGGATAGGTATTGCTTGAATGAATTGATGAGTTGAATTGATGATTATTTTGATGTATAATTATATATACTTGTGGTACCAATGCAAAAAATGCTCACAAAGCAAACAAAGACTTTCTACTGAAAGCATCAGCACTGTCTCAAATTCAAATCTTTCTGCGACATTTAATACTTTATGCTTTTATGATCTGTGAAAATATGACATTTTTCACCGTACAAATGGTGTCTCCAAGTCTTCAACAAAAAACACAATCGTGGCAAGCTCTAAATCATGCTTTAGATAATTCTTTTTGTGTGTTTTCAACTATTTGGAAGCATACACTATTACTTTGTCTTCCTGCATCAAAACACAGCCCAAATCATTTAAAGATGCATCACTATAAATCACGAATTTTTTACCCGATTCAGGCTGAACTAATACCGGAGCATCGGTTAACAAAGCTTTCAACTGACTGAAACTTTGCTGGCATTTCTCTGACAACTCAAATTTCACATCTTTCTGCAACAATCTCATCATCGGTGTAGCATTCATCGAGAATCCCTTAACGAACCTTCTGTAATATTTGGCTAATTCCAGGAAACTTCTACCCTCAAATACATTCCTCGGAGGTTTCCAATCAACAACTGCTGAAATTATGTTCAGATCAACTCTGATGCCCTCAACTGATACAACATGTCCCAAAAATTCGACTTTCTGAAGCCAAAATTCACATTTGCTAAACTTAGTGAATAATTTCTTTTCGCGCAATGTTTACAAAACAATTCCCAAATGCTCAACATGCTCTATCTCATCTCATGAATAAATTAACATACCATCAATCAACACCATGACGAATCTATCTAAATACGGTCTAAATATTTTGTTCATTAAATCCATAAATATTACAGGTGTATTAGTCAAACCAAACGACATCACAAGAAATTCATAATGTTCATACTTGGTTCTGAATGCAGTCTTCGGCACATCTAAGTCTTTAACTCGCAACTGATAGTTACCAGAATGAATCTTCGAAAATACTGCTGCACCTTTCAAATGATCAAACAAATCATCAATACGTGGTAACGGATACTTTTTCTTGATCATGACTTTATTTAGCTGGAGATAGTCAATACATAATCGCATAAATCTGCCCTTTTTCTTAACAAATAGAACAAGTGCATCCCAAAGAGAAAAAATCAGTCGAGAAAAACCCCTATTTGTCAACTCCTACAACTGTGCTTTCAACTCTTTCAACTCTTTAGGTTCTATTCTGTAAGGAGCTATTGATATTGAAGATGTTTCCAGTACTAACTTAATAGCAAACTCAACCTCTCGGATCGGTGGCAACCTGTGTAACACCTCTGGAAACACATCTGGGTACTCACATACCACTAGAATCGATTCTAGATTCAACTCAAAAACTATAAAATCAAATATATAAGCAAGATACACATCACAGCCTTTTTCTAACATATCTCTGTGCTGACATAGCCAAAGTAACATTAGGCATACTGTCCAGTCTATCTGACTCAACTTAAAGCTTTTGACACTTTAATACAATAAGCTTTCATCTACAGTTCACATTATCATCATGCAGAGTTAGTCAATCCATACCCAAAATCACGTCAAACTTATCAAATGGCAACAGCATCAAATCAACCGGAAAGTTACAACCCTAAATCATCAAAGGATAGTTTTTAAAAACCTTATCAACTAGCACATACTAACCTAGAGGGTTCGTTACTTTAACCATAAATTTAGAGGTAAATTCTTACTTGACACTAAACTTGTGCATACATACGAATGTGCTGATCTCGGATCAATCAAAGCAGTAACATCAGTATCAAAGATAGAAAAAGTACCAGTAACAACATATAGCACAGAAGCTTCCTCCTGTGCAAGGATCGCATATGTTCTTACTGGAACTCATGCCTCGGGTCTCACAGTAGAGTCCTTGGTCCCACTGTGACTGTTTCCCACATTTCCAGGGTTCCTTGGCGGTCTCCCTCTTGCAGCTGTGTTACTCAGTCGAACAGTCTGAGCTTTTTCTTTTTCAGACCTTTTAGGGAAATCTCGGATAAAATGTTCATATGAACCACATTTGAAACATGCCCCGACTTTCATCTTACACTCACCAAAATGTTGTCGTCCATACTGTTGACAATCGGGCTTATTCCCTTAACACTGTCTACGCTTGCAACAGACGTAGCTTGAGGTTTTGAACTCACATGCTATTTACCAATATCTCTACTGGAATATCACACTGAAGCTGTTGAACGATGATGTTCTTTCAACTTCTTCGATGAAGATTGATATGACCTTTCCTACAATCTCTTTCTCAAATCTTGAGCTTCATAATCGGTTTTTCTCTTTTCTTTGCTAAGCTCTTTAGCTTTATGCACTCGGTCAACTAAAACAAAAACTTCTTTCAATTCAAGTATCTCGAATAATAGCTTTAAGTCTTCATTTAACCCTTCTTTAAACCGTTTACACATGGCAACTTCAGTTGATATACATTCCCAGGCATACTTGCTCAGTCAAACAAATTCCCCCTCATACTCGGACACTGTCATCCGACCCTGTTTAAGCTCGAGAAATTCTGTGTTTTTGGTCAAGAAATATTCAACTTATGTACTTCTTTCAGAATCTGGTTTGGAAAAATCCCTAGCCGGCTCGGTCTCTCGGTACCACTGATACCAAAGCATTCCACCACTGATAAGCTAAATCTTTTAGTAAAGATACAACACATTTTACACACCCTGCTGATGTACAAGACAACTCGTCAAAAAGTCTGATAGTATTTTCTAACCAAAACTCGGCCTTCTCTGGGTCATCTTCAGATGTAGCTCTAAATTCTTCAGCCTCATGTTTACGAATTTTATTAATTGGACGCTTACTAACTCACATTGGTTCCAAACCCTGAGGAACTATAGGGACCGGTTGGGGAACAAGTAAGGGTGGAGGTCATTGAGCCCTCAGGTTCGTTCGTACGAACTCCGAAAACCATTCATTCACTATATGGAAGAAGACTTCTTTAGCCTCTCCTCCCTGGCCCTCAGATACTGGCCTAGTGCCACTCGACGTTGCTCCGTGAATGGAGGCTTGTGCGTTACTTTCAACTTCATCAGAGTTGGCTCAGTTAGATGTCATTTCTATATGAAAGCATATTTCAAACATGTTAGGAGTTATCACACTATCACAGGTTATATAATGGGCATGTATTTTTAAACTCATGCATGCTATGTTCAGTCTAAGAATCGACTAAACCATAGCTCTAATACTACTAAATGTAACACCCCTAACCTATATCTTTCACCGAAATAGGGTTACGGAGTATTACCGTAAAATATCAACTTAAACATACAATTCCAAACATTTCATAAATCATAGTACAACTCATTCAACACATGTTTATTGTCCCTTATTCGAGCCTTCGAACCTTAGAAACACTTTAGAAATGATTCGGGACTAAATTGAAAACATTTAGAATTTTATAAAAAAAGATAGAAAAATTTTACACTGCAGGGGTCACATGGCCGTGTGGCCAAGCTGTGTGACTCACACAGCTGAGACACACATCTGTGTCTCAAACCATGTGGACATTCGAAGTAGGGATACATGGTTGTGTCCTAACATGTGTCTGAGCTCGTGTAACTCTCTGACTTCGGTCACATGACCAAGCCATACATTAGTGTTTCCAAGTCGTGTAACTCTCGAAATAGCCTCACACGCTCGTCTGCCAGGCCGTGTGCTAGGCCGTGTAACTGCCTAACTTACAACCCTTTAAAACCTACAGGGGACACATAGCTGTGTCACATGGCTGTGTGTCACACATAATTGAGACACACGCCCGTGGCTTAGGCAATATGGACAAGAAATAGGTCAATTTCAAGCCATTTCTTTCACCTAATTTAGGCTCACACCTACAAGCCATTTGCATAACCAATCAAGCATTCAAACATACCTAAAACATGCATAATAAGGCTAATTCAATATAGCATCTATCCATACAACCACTATGCCAAAAGGGACCTCAATCACAACAATCAAGTATACTTAAACATATACATAATTTAACCATTCATCAACTATACATTTCAAATCTATTTCCATACCAAACTTACCACAATGAACACATGCCAAAATCACATTCAAGTATACTAAATTGGTCATTCAAAACATAACTTTACTTGACCCTTTCAATACCAACCATCAAAGCATTAAAATACTAAAAGTTCAACCTAAAAACCACATTTACAAGCCAAACATAATAACTATCTTATCAAACATAATTCACATATACATGCCATTATAACCATGACTCAAAACATCAAAATCTACTGAAATAGTAGTGGG
Source organism: Gossypium hirsutum (assembly GCF_007990345.1). Lineage (NCBI taxonomy): Eukaryota > Viridiplantae > Streptophyta > Magnoliopsida > Malvales > Malvaceae > Gossypium > Gossypium hirsutum. The sequence goes on along the minus strand of NC_053429.1, from coordinate 69,242,511 downwards.
CTAGTGTGATAGGTCCCCAAAGAGCTTCCAAACGGTCGAGCTTCCGATAATCTATAAAACATAGGAAAGAAAAATGATGTAAGCATATAATGCTTAGTAAGTTCGTAAATCATGAACAAAACTTACCATTTCAATGCATAATCATAAATATAGGCATGAATCAATCCAACACAAGCTTGGCACAAGCCTAAGCATCACCAACAACACAAGTTAGTGCTTAATCACATAACTAGCCAAATTCATCACATGGTAAGGTAAATCTCACAATCATAATACATATGAATTCATACTTTTCATAACATGGCTATAAATACTTTGTTCATCAATACTTCATACCTTTCCATAATTTCATACTAAAATCAATCTGAACCTTACCGGTTTATTCCTTTACATTCCTATTGAACCACTTAGAATATTATCAGATACACAAGAAGCTCACACAAAGTGTGCTAACACATGGTCGAAACCATTCCTTTCCTTATCCTTTACGTAATCTCTCGTACGAGCCATAAATGAGACTGCTCACACAAGCTAATGGTCAAAACGTAGCTGCCTGATGTCGCTCACACAAGCTGTTGAGCATCCGCAAAAAATGTCAAAACTTAGCCATTTGTAGGATGTTCAGGACCAACACCCGAAACATGGTAACCCTAATGACATGTCATTCGTATCCTATATATTCCTAAGGTACAAATGGAGCTTGATAGTCGTCGTAACATCGTTGAATTTTTCGTCGTAGCATAATATGATAAATAACAAAATAGCATTTAAATCAAATACATTAAAACACTATTTAAACTTACGAACTTACCTCAATCACAAAAACGATGAAATAGGATCGATTAGTCCAACACTTTATCTTTCCCTCGATCTAAATCTGTACGAAGCTTAACTTGATCTACATAAAAAAATTCAATTCATTCAATATTCATTCTATTCAATTCAATCCAAAATTCATTTTTTGCAAAATTACGCTTTTGCCTCTATTATTTTGATTTCTTTACAATTTACTCCTTAAACTCGTAAATTAAAATTCATGCAATTTCATCTCTAACCCAAGCTAGCCAAATTCCATATAGGCTCATAGCAATTCATAGAATTCATTATTTCATAATTTCACCACATAATTTACACATTTTACAAATAAATCCCTATTTGACATTTTCAACAAAATTCACTTTACAAAAGTTGTTTATTTATCAACAAGGATTCATTTTATTCCATCAAACATAAAAAAAACTACATGTATACATTCATAGAAAAACCCTAACCTTTTAAAAACTTTGCAAATTAGTCCCTGGGCTAGCTAGATTAAGCTAAAACGATCCCAAAAATATAAAAATCATTAAAAAAAGGGATTAAAATTTACTTATTTTCAAAAGGAATGTCTAACCGAACTCAGCAAGCTCCCATGGAGGTTTTGTTTCTTCTTAAATTCGGTGGAGTAGTTCATTAATGAAGATGATAGCTTTTTCGTTTATTTTTTTACTTATCATATTTATCAATTTACTTAAATAACCTTATAATTAACCTTTAAAAACACACATATAATGTCCATATTTGTCCACTCATAATAAAAAAGGTATAATTATCACTTAAATCCCTTAACCATTTAATTTCATAGCCATTTAGTACCTTTAACTTATAGAACTCTAATTTTTCACCATTAACGATTCAATCCTTTTCACCAAATTAAACATGCAAACGTCGAAATTTCTTAACAAATTTTTTATACAACACTACTACCATACTATAGACATTAAAATAATATTAAAAAACATTTTCACGTCATCCTTGTGGTCCCGAAGCCACTGTTCCAATTTCACTGAAAATGGGTTGTTATATATCTACAAGGTTTCTACGTGTCCTAGGGCAATTATGGGTAAACCTCACGTGATGATGATTTTAGGAAAATCCATATCGCAAGCATGATAGTTCATGTAACACCCCTAACTCATATCCGTCATTGAAATAAGGTTACAGAGCATTACCATAAAAACGTAACTCAAATCATTAGTTTCCAACATTTCATAATCATTGCAAAATCCAATCAAACACATGCATAACGTCCCTTTTTCGAGTCCTCAAGGCCTTAAAAACACTTTAGAAATGATTTGGGACTAAATTGAAAACATTTAGAATTCCATGGCAAAAGATAGAAAAATTCATACTACAGAGGTCACACGACCGTGTGGATCACATGGCTGAAACACACGCCCGTGTCTCAAGCTGTGTGGGCATTCGAAATAGGGACACCGCCCATGTCTGTGCCCATGTAACTCTCTGACTTGGTTCACACGGCCAAGCCATACGCCTGTGTGTCAGGCCATGTAACTCTCGAAATGTAACCTTTAAAAAACTACAAGGGACACACGACAATGTCGTATGGCCTTGTGTCACACACGGTTGAGACACACGCCCATGTCTTAGGCCGTGTGGACAGGAAATAGGTCAAATTCAAGCCATTTCTTTCACCTAATTCAAGCTCAGACCTATAAGACACTTACACATACAATCAAGCTTTCAAACATACCAAATCCTACATATTAAGACCAATTCAATAGGCCATTTATCTATACAACCAATATGCCAACCTCAAACATAATCATCAAGTCAACTTAGACATGTGCACATTTACCATTTATCAACTATTTTGTTCCTATGCCAAAACATATCACAATTGATACATATCAGTCATGCTATATTAGATTCATGCCATATCAAAATAACCTTACCATTTGGACCATTCCTCTCATGCTTCATAACCACCTAAATGACATAGACCAACCATTTCCAAATAGTACCAAACAACCGACATTTATATACCATATTTACATCATGCACATCTAATTCAAAACCTTTCAAAAGTAAACTATATCTTGGCAATGTTTAGATCAATTTATCACATACCATTTTGGCCATTTAAAGATACATTAATACATACCGTAACATCCTGAATCAGGGCCTAGTCGGAATAGTGGTTTCGAGACCACTAATCCTAAGTGAAAATATTTATAAAGTCTACGATATGTTTCTATGCTTGTGTGAAAATTTCATGAGGAAATTTTATGTGAAAAGTGCCTAATTGAACTTTAGGGACTAAATCAAATAATTTGTAAAACTTGTGTTCTAGAAGCATTTTGCATGAAATTGAAATGAATTATTAATTAGAGGTCCTTAATGAGTAATTTGACCAAGTTCTAAAAATTTTGGACAAAAATGGGCTTGGAAGGGTAAAATTTGAAAGAATAGTAAAAGGGCATTTTGGTCATTTAGGGGTAAATGAACTAAAAGACAAAATTAAAAGCCAAATGTGTCCATTTTCTTCCTAAGGGCCAAAATTCTCATGAAAAACACCATGGCTAGCTCAATTGTAAGTGCTTCTAAACCTCGTTTTTAATGTTCTAAGCATTTTTGAAGTCCCAGTAGCATAATCTATCTATTTCTACCATTATTTTGAGCTAGGGTTTATGTTTAAAAATTTACCCATCCATGAAATGTTAGTATTTTGATGTTTAATGGTAGAATATGAAAGATTGGAGTGTGTTTAACATCTTTTACTAAGTGATTTTTCATGAAAAAACCTAAAAAGGACTAAATTGAAAAAGGTGTAAAATGGGTAACTAAAAATCTATTTTAATGAGAAATGTGGGTTGCCATAAGCTTGAATATGGTTCAGCTAGGCTTGGGTAACCAAGAAATTGAACACATACCATTTTAATAGCCTAGGGACTAAATTACAAATATGTGAAAGTTTAGAGGTAAAATTGTAAATTTTCCAAAATATGATTTTTGGGTCAATTTGAATAATGTGAGTCCTAAATAGGCTATATTTCAAATGTTAAATTAAGTAAATTGAGATTCGGGCCTAAATCGGAAAAGTACAAGGTTAAGGGCTAAATTGGTAATTTTGTCATTTTTGTATTCGAGGTAAGTTTGTGTGTTAATAATAAAGCACTATTATGTATGAATTAAATCCCTTGTTATTGTGGCATAAATTGTATGATGGACTATATTGAAAAGTTGATGGAATGAGTCTATGATGTGGAAATATGATATGAAATAAAGATACATGACTAGTAATGTATGAAATATATGATGATTATATGATTAAAGTGTTTATATGATTACTTGATGATATAACATGCTGTGCTAATGTGATGAAAGCTATTTCAATGATTTATTAATATATGATAATTGCTATGTGAGATGAGACCGACATGTCGAATATGTCCGACGAAGATTTGTAATCAGAAATACCGTTTGAACCTTAGGAATAGCTTAGGATACAAGTGACATGTCACTAGGATAGATATGTGATATATGCTTTGGTCCGAGGCCTGGGTATCCTGATTGTGTCAGATACTCTTTAGCTCTTTGATTAGCCCCGTGAGTAGCATTTATGAGCTCATTTGATATGTGATACATGCCAAGGTCCGGGTGTTGGGTATCTTGAGTTGTGTTTGGATACTCTTTAGTTCTTTGAGTAGCCCTCATTGAGAGCGGCATGTGATTCTATGATATGAGGCACTTCGGTGCACATTCTGTCTAGTAGCCAAGGCTACATTTAGGCACTTCGGTGCATTACATCCGCGTATCCAATCTTTATTCTGAGTGTTCAACAGGAAAGAAAGAGAAAAGTAATATGACATTTGATGGTAAATAAGTGTACCAAATGATTATGTGCGAATAGGCACAGGTACGTATTTAAATTCATGTGAGTACTTTGGAAAATGATGGTTTTTTGGAAGGTATGTATATATGTGTTTATGTGTATAAGTATGTATGTGTTCATGTGTATATGTATATGAAGGTGTATGAACTTAGTTAACATCATTATGACACTAAAACAACCTTGGGCACTAGATGTAGTCCAATTTTTAAAATCCACTAAAAATTGTGGAAATTGAATTAGAGGGTGGATAAAATATGAAATTAAATCTTATCGAGCCTAGTTTTTCATAGAAGAAATGGTGTAAGTAAAAGAATTTCATATTATGAGATATTTAAATTTATGTGAGACAGAGTCAGAATGATTTTAGAATCCCATGTTCTGATTTGGGAAAATCATTAAAAATTTTAAAAAATAATTATCAGTTATAATTTATATGCTTGAAATTCTTAATGAGTCTATTTTCAAGATAAACAAACAGGAACATTATCCAAGTCTCGTATTATAAGATAATTGATTTTTAGTAAAGAAATGTTAGAACTATCAGATAGCTAAATAGGGACGAATTTAATGAATAAACTATACTAATTGGCTAAACCAAAAATTCTGAAAATTTTATGGTAAGAATATATGTGATTCTAGTTTCTGGAAAAATTAGCGGATCTAAAATTGGAGTTCTGTGGCTCTAGATATAAATGATTTAGCGACTGTGACTCAAGAAAATAGCCTAATTGGAATATGAATAAAGAATGAGAATTTGGCCAGAAGTTGTTAATAATTTGCTTATTATTTTCATACAAACTTACTAAGCGTAAAGCTTACTCCCCTTTTTTTTTATCTTACTGTTGTCAGGTCGGCTCGGGGTTGGAGATCATCGGAGGCAACATCACACTATCAAGTCACCTCTTTTGGAGTATTGATGCATATGTTAATAATTTCAAGTGAGTGGCATGTATAGGGACTAGAAAAATGATATGTGTTATTATGATTTAGTCAAATATGTTGGCTATATTAAGTTATTTGTATATGGTCATAAGATATGGCTCATATTGATTATGGTTTGTAAGTTTAGCTAATTATGCTATGTTTAATGCTTATGATGTGATGATGAAATTATGTGGTTGCCTTGCATGATTGATAGTATGTCATTTGTGTCGGATGTATACTTTATGACCATTCGAGATGGTCATAATTTTGAAGTAATTGCATGACTTAGAAATAAGATGATGATGGTTAAACATGAGTGTTTGATGGATAAGTTGGTAACCTTGGTTTAATGGTAAAAGTGGGCATCAAAATGACAAGTCTTATGAATGGGGATTAATGAATCTAGACTCGGTATTTCATGAGTAAGTGCATTCTATGAAAAAAGATATGTTAGTATGATAAATGTGTCTTAATAAAGAGTGTTTACTTATTAAAATGATGCCATGAATTGTGATTTGGATGTGTGCAAGGTTGTAAGGGATTATGAGTAACATAAAGGCTTGGAAAATAGCCTAAGTGTTGGCCACACGGGCTGAGACACGACCGTGTGTCACAGCCGTGTGAGGGACACGGCCTGGAGACACAAGCGTGTAGCCTGGCCGTGTGGTTTAATTTGTGTGCTGACATCATAAACAGAGAGTTACATGGCCTGAGAACATGGGCGTGTCAAAGGAAAACGGGCGTGCCCCTATGTCCACACGGGCGTATGACTCTGTTTTATGGTAAAATTTTCTAAGTTTTCTCAGAACTTTCCAAAGTTCTCGGTTTAGTCCCAAACCCTCTCTAAAGTATGTTTTGGGCTTCGTAGACCCAAATAAGGGATGATGTGTATGAGTATGAAAACTTTTGAATTAAAAAAAATTTATGGCCCAGTTTTGCATGTTTGTTTATGCTTAAGTCTGGTAATACCTCGTATCCTATCCCGGCATCGGACACGGGTAAGGGGTATTACACATACCAATTTTGGTTATATCAAAACATGAATCAATTTGACCATATCAACCACAACCAACAAGACATCAATAGTATCTTAAGTACCTCAAATCCAAGGCAACATTTCATGTCATAATCATCAACCAAAATGACATGTACATGTCAAACTCATCAATTAAACATTATAACCACGACTAAAACATCAAAATCTACCAATAAAATCAATGGATAGTGTGATGGATCTCCGACTAGCTTCCAACCCGATCAAGCTTTCGATAATCTGTAAAGTAAAAGAAAATAACTACGCAAGCAATGAATGCTTCGTAAGTTCGTATAAAACTATAAGCATGATATTCCATTTCAATAATAAACTTCATAGAATAAACATAAATCTATTCCAAGGTCATAAGATTCATAAATAGATATGATCAACAACTCACATATGAGTAAGTTCATTAATGTCGCATATATTTATCATTCATAACATGATAGGATTTTTGGGACTTAGTAGATAATTATCAACCTGTCTATAAGATTATAAACTTTTCAATTTACTCTCTTTTCATTCTGTTTCCAATGATTATCATAAGCCTAAACCATATTATCAACTCCCGACTTAGTGTATTTATCCATGATATAGGTATATTCATCCATAGCATACGTAAATTTCTCACATATAATACATCATTCAAAGTCATTACTCCCTTTTCTTCAAATTTCATTTCAACTATAAATTTACCATTCCATTACCTTTCCTCGCCCATTTAATTTTCATAACACACTAGTTATAAACATAACATCAACCATGACTACCAGCTAGTGCATTTAAACATGGCTCTTTTGGAATCATCTACATAATCAACCAATGCATATTTAATTACACACGTTGATTTATTCCACCTTTTCATGGATATAAGCATATTACTAGTTGAGCACTTATCTTTTCAATGTATTTCATTAAGATTAAACATTATATAATTCAATCATAAACTTGGCACAAGTCTAAGCACCAACAACAACACATGTTAGCATAATTGAATATGTGAACTTAACATAGATAACCATTATACTTGAGCATGATCCAATTGAATTTATCATCCTTCGTAACATATCATGTTTTCTATATGTCACCATTTCAATAAGTTTCATACACACATGTCTTGGTTCATATTGAACACTTACCATTTCATTTTCAGAACACAAAATACATAAACATAACATTTACCATAGTCACAAGCTAGTGATTAAACGCATAACTTAGCAATATCATCACATGGTAAGATATGGTACATAAACATAGCATCACCTAAATCATACATTTCATAATCATGAATATTCATGCTTTGATCATTGGTTCACCATACCTTTCCATATTTGTTGTAGTGAAGTCAATCAAAATCTTTACCGGAGCTAACACAAGTGTGCTAAACGATGGTCGAAACCATCCGTTTTCTTTAATTGATGGTCGAAACAATCCCTTTTCATATTCGATGATCGTCACCATCCCTTTTCATATTCAATGAGTGTTGATACTTCGTTAGATTTTTCTGGCTAAATTGCAAAAATGACAAAATACAGGGGCATTTTGGTAATTTTTAATTCTACTCAATTTTCCACTCAATCTTGATCATGCAAGCTTTTCAAGTTGTTGAAATCTCCATGCCCAAAAATGGCTTTTTTTTCCATTAGAATTCGGCGAAAGAAAAATTGTAAAAGATGATAATGGTTTTTGGTTTTATTTTATTTAATTTAATTACCAAATTACCATTTTAACCTTGGTTAATAATTAAAAAATATTACCAAATCCATGTCCATATAAGTCCACTAACTCCTTAAATGGTTTAATTACCATTTAAGTCCCTTTTCCTTTATTCAATAAACCACTTAATCACTCAAATCAAATTAGTGATCAAATTTATATCTTTTACGATTTAGTCCTTTTTAATTAATTAACTATCAAAACGTTAAAATTTTTCAACTAAACTTTAATACCACCTTAATGACACTCCGTAAATATTTATAAAAATATTTACAGCTCAGTTTATAGAAACGAGGTTCCGATACCTTATTTTCTAAAACCACTTGACCTCAGGGTCCTACCACTTGAACTTAATAAACCGCTTAAATAACATAAATTATCAAATCAAAAAATTTTTTAAAATCACATTTGACTCTTAAAATATTAAATAATAATATTTGTGAACTTAGTCGTTGAATTTGGTGACCCCGAAACCACTGCTTCTGACACCACTAAAAAATGGGTTGTTACAGTTCATGTTGTGCCTTGGTTGCAACCAGATAAAGCCTTTTTAGGTAGGTTATCTATGATGCCTTTGTGGCGCATTTGATAAATGCCTTTGTGGCATATTTGGTAAATGCATTTGTGGCATATTCTATGTTGCCTTTATGGCAATTTTTGAAACACCTATGTAGCGTATTTGGGATGCCTACATGGAAAATTTTGGTTATCCATCTTTGTGGTAAGATCTGGTAAGTTCCAAGATCTCTTCGATAAATAATTCTATGATAAGGATCTGATACGTCAGAAATTAACTTGGTTTGGTTAGTCTTGTGATGTAATTAAATGAGTATTAAAGGATGGATCTTGAAAGAAAGTATTTATAAGTATTTCTAAAGAGGGAATTTGCCATAGTAGTCTGTTGGAATAGAATATTGGTGTATTCATAGTTATGGAATATATTAGTGGTAGTTGGTTCAAGTTTGTCTATGCTATAAAAGGATTGAAATCTTAGTCATTTGGGATCTACCATATATGAATAGTATCATGTCTCGTTCTGGTGTTTTTTGGTATCTGGGTTGTTTGTCAATTTGGGTGTTCTTGTGTTATGAAACATAGACACTTGGAATTCTTCTAAATGATTTGGAATGTTTCACCATTAGTATGAGCTTGTTTTGGTTTTGAACCAAGGTATGATCTAATTGATAGTCTGATAGTTATCAAACTCAGTATAGGAATCCACCAAATGTAAGATCAGTTAGTATGTATCTGCCAAGGAATGGTATTTGTAAATAACCATTCTGGGGAAAATGGGAAGAGTAAAATTAAGGAGGAAATCCATTGAAAATGGGGTTCTGTGTAGATATTCTTTTGAGAAGTACCTTTGTGGTTCAAAGAGAAAAGAAATATAGATATTGTCTGGTAAGATTTAGAGTCAGGCAAATAGTAAAGTGAGTGTTGAAACATTAAGTATGGTAGATGACGTATAAGTATATTTATCCAATATTATGAATTTATTTGTTAAAGACTGAGTGGTAAAACAAAACCTTTAGGATGAAGAATTCAACTAGAAAGGCTTCAAGGTATTTGGTATTAAAGCTCACTAAGTTCGTGTAACACCCCTATCCCGTAACCGTCGCCGGAATAGGTAAGGGGCATTACCGGACTTGTAACTCATGTCAGAACAGTAAAATTTTGAATTTTTTTTCTTGAAATAAAGATCATTCATTTAAATAAGTACTAAGCACAGCCAGGGATAAAATTTAAACTTCTCTAAGTAAACATTCAAAAGATGCCATTTTCGCATGGCTTATATACATTAACCAAAAATATTCTTCCGCCACTAGTCTATTCTATACATGCCATAAGATAATCCAAAACGTAGCAGTACCAAACAGTGGATAGTGATAGTGTGACTAGTTGCTGATGATCCCCGAGCCTGTAGCTTCCAAATGAGATCTATAAAACAGAGGAAACAGAGTAAATGGAGTAAGCATTACAATGCTTAGTAAGTTTTAAGCAGTGTCAACAGATAACAATCAAATTATAACATAATTGTTCGTATTTTTATTTCACTCTTCCTTCGGGCATACCATCCCTTTACCGAATATGCACATCTCATCATATACAATAGGCAGATAAACTTTCACATAAAAGTGAGCTCATGTGACATAGATATATCGTATGATTTCACATAACCTCTCACACTGATCCGATGTCACATAATCATAGGAATAGTCTCATAGATTGCTCTCGTATGCATCACATAACTACCTTATGATTTAGTGCAAATCAAGCGCACATATAAACTTGGAGTACATACCTGTTTAACCTTTCGCATTGAATATATTTATAAGCAATTCTTATTATGAAGTCTTACCCAGACATAATCTCCACACGAAGTTATCGGATCTTACCCGGACAAAATCCCCACACGTAGTCATCGGGTCTTTAGAGCTCGGATATAGTACGAGCACGAAGCTTACGGACATTAATCAGTGATAATATTCTCGCATAAAGCCTGCGGGGTTTTAACCCAGATATAGTACTGACACAAATGCCCTTCGGGACTTATCACATTTATACACTTTCACATCCATCACGTTGGCTATTAGGCCTTATCACGTATATACACTTTCACATTCATCACATCGGCCATTAGGCCTTATCACATATATACACTTTCACATTCATCACATCGGCCATTAGGCCTTATCACATATATATACACTTTCACATTCATCACATCGGCCATTAGTGTGACAGCCCAAAATTGACCCTAGTCGGGAAGTGGTTTCGGGACCACAAAACTGAGTCATAAAAATAATTGATTTCCATATTCTATGCTTATTATGTGTGTACATGAGTATGTGGAAGTTTCATTCTCCAATTTTGCCAATTGCATGAGAAATTATTAAATAGGGATTGATATGAGACATGGTGAAAATATGCTAGGCTAATTTAAAATGGTCTATTAATGCATGTTGTGAAAATGATGGGTTTGCATGTCAAATTACCCAAAATTTGAGCTAGTGGTTGGCCATGCTATGGGTGGAAACATGTTGGGAACATGTTGGCCTAGTAAGGTATGTAGGAAAAAAATAAAATAAGGGGCATGGGCATAAAATAATGAAAAAGAGTATGATGAATACAAAAAAAAATGTGTGTAGTTGTTTCCCCCCCCCATTGCCGTGAGCTAAAGAAAAGAAAGGAGAAAATTTTTGTTCATCCTTTCTCATCTTCATTTAGCCGAAACTAGAAAGAAAAAAACAAAGAAAAAAAAATGCTCATCCTTTGGTTCATCCTTGGCCAAAAATTTTAAGGAGGAAGGAAGAAGAAAGGTTGAAGAGGTTCGGCCATGCATGTAGCTAGGCTAAGGTATGTTTGATGATGTTCCATGAGATGCATGCATGTTTTAGTTGTTAGCTTGAGTTCTACCTAGCCCATGGTCTAAATCTTGCTATGTGATGGAAATGACACCCGGCCATGGATGCATCATTCTTGGTTGATGTTTGATGTTGTGGTGATGAGGCATGAGGATGAGTTAAGATTCGGCCTAGGTGGAGTTTGTGTTAATGCCATTGCATGCTAAATATGAAGCTTGTTAATGATGCATGTGATGGTGGCTTGATGATTCTTGAACCTCCTTTTTAGCATTTTTGAGTGAGCACATATGTGCATTGGTTGCTAAATGGAGAAGAATCGGCTAGCAAGTTGTGTGCTAAGGCCGAATATAACTTTTGCATGTTAATGAGCAATGCATGTGTTAAATTGATGGAAAGGGAGAGGATGCTTTACTAGTGTGTATATGTGTGTATTAGCCAAGTTTTGAACTTGAAACAAAAGGGTGTTTAGTCAATACAAGTGACCATACTTGTAGAATGTATTAAGTGTTGAAATCGGCCCCAAAATAGACATGCATATTCGGCCAAGGGGGAAAAATTAGCTAAAATGTTGAGTTTGATTCATGATTCCGTACATATGTGACTTTAATGTCTAATGTATAAATATGGGCTAAGTGCCTTGTGTTCCTCTTTTCGATGCTCAAATGATTAAATCAATTTATTTGTTTAATTAAGCTCAAGAGCAAAGGGGAACTAAATCCGATAAAGGGAAGGAAAAAGTGGTCGAATAGCTATCGGAATCGTTCGACAACACCCGAGGTAAGTTCTTGAGTAAGAGAGCTTAAATTATGATGTGATTAGATCATGTTTTAAGCAAATTAAAATCATGCTCTTTGTGTGGCTATTGAGCCGAATTTGCAAGAATGATAAATGTCTTGTGTTTGAGTTTTGCTAACGAAAATGAAATACGAATGGGTCATGATTTATTGTTAAATGTGCATGGTTATTTGAATGATGTCCGGGCTAAGTCCCGAAGGCTTGTGCTAAGTGACAATATCCGGACTAAGATCCGAAGGCATTTGTGCGAGATACTAAATCCGGACTAAGATCCGAAGGCATTTGTGCGAGATACTAATTCCGGGCTAAGCCCGAAGGCATTTGTGCGAGATACTAATTCCGGGCTAAGCCCGAAGGCATTTGTGCGAGTTACTAAATCCGGGTTAAGTCCCGAAGGCATTTGTGCGAATTACTATAACCGGGCTATGTCCCGAAGGCATTTGAACGAGGAGCTATATCCGGTTAAATTCCGAAGGTACGTGATTTGGGAATGAATGAACTTGCTGTAAAATTCCAGTTAATACTCTCGAAACATCCCAACATTGAGGTATGTTTCGTATGTGCTTGAATTTAGTTGAGCCCTTACAAATAAGTATTCGCTCAGTTGATAAACGAGCTACCGGCCTTTGGCTGAGTTGATCTTTTGTGTATGTACATAAGGGTTGATAATGTGAAGCAAGTACGATATCGTAAATTTGTGCATATGAAATTATCCGTTTAGCTATATGAATGCTATACTTTTGTTGTGCTGGAATTCCTTGCTCAAAACTTACTAAGCATAAATTGCTTACTCCGTTTCATTGCTCCTCTGTTTTATAGATTTGGTTCTCTAGCTATCGGACTCGGGATCTTGAAGTCAAAGTCGCCCACACTATCAAAGCCCCCCCTTTTGGTACAATTTTGGTTGAACTTCGAAATGGCATGTATAGGACTACCCGTTTGTTGTGGGTCGTGGACCCTTTGGACTTGTATAAATTTTGGATAGCCATGCGAAAATGGCTTATATGTGTTTGAGTATAATGTTATAATCATTTGGTGTGGATATGCTTGACAAGGATTGGCCACGGGGATGGTTAATCACTTTCATAAATTGTGCTATTTATGCAAAAAGGGCTAGTTGAATCATGGAAACCATGAAATAGGTAAAGTCTACCTTAAAGGCAGATGCTGATAGCAGCAGTGATGTAGATTTGGAAAATCACTAAAAATAGTAGGAATGAAATTAAATAGTGAATAAATTATGTAAACAAACCTTTATGAATCTACTTTCATAGGAAAGTAACGAAACAATCATACGGACAGTATGTTAAGAGATATTCAGGTTCTCGTGAGACAGGGCCAGAACGGTTTCTGGATTCCCTGTTCCGACTTTGGAAATTCATTATAAATTAACCAGAGATAATTAGGAGTCATACCATATATTTATAGATTCCTCTCTGAGTCTAGTTTCTATAGAAACAAACGGCATCAGTATTGGAGCCCTGTACAAGGAGATATCCAAGTTGTAATACGCAAAGGTCAGGGTAGTCGATCCCTGTAACATGGGAAAGTTTGACTAATAAACTGTACTAATTGGCCCGACCAAAAATTCTAGAAAAAAATATGTTGATGGGCATATGAGTCTAGTTTCAGGGAAAAATCACAAAACTGATTTTCGAGTTGTGAAACTCAAGATATGATTTTTAAAGCGACTAGTACGCAGATTGGCAGTGTCTGGGAAATATTTTTTATAAGGGGTTTAAAGTCTGTTAACACCTCGTGTTCGACTCCGGTGTCGGTCTCGGGTTCGGGGTGTTACATTTGATTGGTATCAGAGCTACGGTTTAGTCGATTCTAGGACTACCGTAATGCGTTGGGTCTAGCTATACATGCCATTTTATGTGATTACTTGATAGTGTGGTGATTTCTGACAATTGTAAATGTGTTTATTTATAGTAATGGATCCCGATCCCAACCGAGAGGTAGCTGATGATCTTGAGAGTGTAGCGCCTGCTCCCGCACAAGGGACAGCGCCGGCGGACTCTCAACCTAATGCTAGTAACCCGAATGATGAAGCTAGACAAGCTTTCTATAGCGTGATGAATGATTGGTTCAACCAATACATTCGAACTAATACGGCTGTCCCACAACCTCCATTCCCAACTAATACCACCCCCGCACCTACAATATCTCCGGTAACTGACCAAATAAGGTCAAATAAGCCCCCAGTTGACAGAATCCGAAAACATGGGGCTACTGAATTTAAAGCTACGGATAGCGACGATGCCTAGCAAGCTGAATTTTGGTTGGACAACACTATCCGGGTACTCGATGAGCTATCTTGTACACCCGATGAATGCCTAAAGTGTACTATCTCCTTGCTACGTGATTCTGCCTATTATTGGTGGAGTACTCTGACTTCTGTTGTGCCCCGAGAGCAAGTAACTTGGGAGTTTTTCCAAACTGAGTTTCGGAAAAAGTATATCAGTCAGAGATTTGTTGATCAAAAACGGAAGGAATTTCTTGAGCTTAAGCAAGGTTCCATGTCAGTTACTGATTACGAGCGAAAATTTGTTAGACTTAGTAGATACGCTCGGGAATGTGTTTCGTCCGAGGCTATCATGTGTAAACGCTTCGAGGATGGGCTGAATAAAGATATAAAAATGTTCGTTGGCGTTCTTGAAATACGAGAGTTCGTAGTACTGGTCGAGCGAGCTTGTAAAGCTGAAGAGCTTAGAAAAGAAAAACAAAAAGTTGATGTGGGAACTGGAGAGTTTCGTAAAAGATCTTCGGGAAAGTCTCTTCAACAGGCATCGAGGAAATTTCGAGATGATGCGGGCCAGTTTAGAGGCACTTCGGGCCTTTTTAGACGAGATCGTGATCGACCCCCTGTGGGTACACGAGGCACTTCGGTCGCCAGTGTTGGGAATGAACGTCGAGATAGAACGAAATGTCGATATTGCAGTAAATGGCATTCGGGGAGTTGTAGATTCCCTGACCGCTCCTGTTACAAGTGCGGATCAGTTGACCACTTCATTAAAGATTGCCCGAGGTTGTTTGAACAGAATGAAAATCAGAGTGGGAAACCGGGTGCTACCACTGCTCGAGGTAGACCATCTGGAAATACGGGCAATGCTAGTGGTGGTCAGAGAGGATCTAGAGATGCTACGACCAGATCCGAGGCTCGTGCGCCTGCTAGAGCTTATGCTATACGTGCCCGCGAGGATGCTTCTTCGCCTGATGTTATTACCGGTACTTTTACTCTCTTTGATACTAATGTAATTGCTTTGATTGACCCCGGTTCTACTCATTCTTACATATGTGAAACCTTAGCATCCAGTAAGACTTTACCTATTGAGTCTACTGAGTTCGTAATTCGGGTGTCAAATCCCTTGGGTCGTTACGTGCTTGTCGACAAAGTGTGTAAGAAATGTCCCCTAGAAATTCGAGGTTCCTGTTTTCCGGCGGACTTGATGCTTTTGCCGTTTGATGAATTTGATGTTATTCTTGGTTTGGATTGGTTGACCGCGCATGATGCGATTGTGAATTGCAAAAGCAAGACTATTGATTTGAGGTGCGCAAATAACGAAGTAATCCGAGTTGAGTCTACGGACTTGGAGGGGATGCCAGCTGTAATATCAGCAATGTTGGCCCAGAAATATGTAAGAAAAGGGTACGAAGCATACCTTGCGTATGTACTGGATGACAAAGAATTAGACAAGAAACCCGAATCTGTGCCGGTGGTTTGTGAATACCCGGATGTTTTTCCTGAAGGATTACCGGGTTTACCACCTGTCGGGAGGTAGAGTTTGGTATTGAGCTTGTACCTGGGACTACGCCGATTTCGATAGCTCCGTATCGTATGGCACCAACCGAGTTAAAAGAGTTGAAAGCTCAGTTGCAAGAATTGACGGATAGAGGTTTTGCTCGACCAAGTTTCTCACCTTGGGGTGCACCAGTATTGTTCGTGAAAAAGAAGGACGGAACCATGAGGTTGTGCATTGACTATCGTCAACTGAATAAAGTGACGATAAAGAACAAATATCCGTTACCACGTATCGATGATTTGTTCGACCAACTGAATGGAGCCTCAATGTTCTCAAAAATAGATTTGAGATCGGGCTATTATCAGTTGCGAATTCGAGATTCGGACATACCCAAAACTGCTTTCAGAACGGGATATGGTCACTACGAGTTCTTAGTGATGCCGTTTGGGCTCACAAATGCCCCTGCGGTATTTATGGATTTGATGAATCGGATCTTCAGACCATATTTGGATCGGTTCGTAGTTGTGTTCATTGATGACATCTTGGTCTATTCAAGAGATGAGACCGAACATGCTGAGCATCTGAGGCTAGTGTTGCAAATTTTGCGGGATAAGCAGTTATATGCTAAGTTCAGTAAGTGTGAGTTCTGGTTAAGAGAGGTTAGCTTCTTGGGTCATGTGGTATCCGCATCGGGTATTCGAGCTGACCCGAGCAAAATTTCAGCCATACTTAACTGGAAGCCTCCAAGAAATATTACCGAAGTTCGGAGCTTCCTGGGACTCGCCGGTTATTACCGACGATTTGTCAAAGGTTTCTCGATGATAGCCACACCAATGACGAAGCTACTTCAAAAGGATGTTAAGTTCGAATGGACGGAAAAATGTCAGAAAAGTTTTGATCAACTAAAAACTTATTTGACTGAAGCTCCAATTTTAGTGCAACCCGAATCAGGCAAAGAGTTTGTCATTTATAGTGACGCATCCCTACTTGGGTTGGGTTGCGTATTGATGCAAGAAGGTCGAGTGGTGGCCTATGCGTCGAGACAATTAAAGCCACATGAGAAAAATTATCCGACCCATGATCTTGAACTAGCTGCCATCGTATTTGCTTTAAAAATATGGCGACATTACTTATTTGGTGAGAAGTGCCATGTATTTTCGGATCACAAAAGTCTCAAAAATTTGATGACTCAAAGAGACTTAAATCTGCGACAAAGACGTTGGCTTGAGTTGTTGAAAGATTACGAGCTTGTCATTGATTACCACCCGGGAAAGGCTAATATGGTTGCGGACGCCTTAAGCCGAAAATCATTGTTTGCTTTACGAGCGATGAATGTGCACATGTCTGTTCTACCCGACAATGTGTTAATAGCTGAATTAAAAGCCAAACCATTATTGATTCATCAAATTCGTGAAGCCCAGAAAGTTGATGATGAATTGGTTGCAAAACGGGCTGAGTGTGCTCCGAACAAGGAATCGGAGTTTCAAATTGATGATGATGATTGTTTGAGGTTCAGAAGTCGTTTGTGTATTCCAAGGAGTTCGGAACTCATTTCGATGATTCTGAACGAAGCCCATTGTAGCCGAATGTCAAGTCACCCGGGGAGTACGAAAATGTACAACGATTTGAAACGTTGGTTTTGGTGGCATGGTATGAAACGAGACATCTCCGACTTTGTTTCGAGATGTTTAATATGTCAACAAGTGAAAGCGGAACATCAAGTGCCTTCAGGATTACTTCAGCCGATCATGATACCCGAGTGGAAATGGGATCGAGTCACAATGGACTTTGTGTCCGGACTGCCATTGTCAACAAGTAAGAAGGATGCGATTTGGGTTGTTGTTGATAGACTGACTAAGTCGGCTCACTTTATCCCCGTGTGTATGGATTTTTCATTGGATAGACTAGTTGAATTGTACGTTTCTCAGATTGTGAGATTACACGGGGTACCTATTTCTATCGTGTCGGATAGAGATCCGAGATTCACCTCGCGATTTTGGAGGAAATTGCAAGAAGCTTTGGGTACCAAGCTACATTTTAGCACTGCTTTTCATCCCCAAACCGATGGTCAATCTGAGCGGATAATTCAGATACTTGAGGATATGTTGAGATGTTGCATCCTCGAGTTCAGTGGTTCATGGGAACGGTATTTACCTTTGATTGAATTCGTTACAATAATAGTTTCAATCAAGTATTAAGATGGCACCTTACGAGGCTTTGTACGGTCGTAAATGCCGTACACCGTTGTTTGGACCGAGCTCGGTGAAAGTAAAATTTTCGGAGTTGATTTGATTAAGGATGCTGAACAGAAAGTAAAGGTAATCCGTGAAAGTCTGAAAGCAGCCACAGATCGTCAAAAATCGTATGCGGATTTGAAACGAAAGGACATTGAATATCAGGTGGGAGATAAAGTGTTCCTTAAAGTTTCGCCTTGGAAAAAGGTACTCAGGTTTGGCCGTAAGGGCAAGTTGAGCCCGAGATTCATTGGGCCGTACGAAATCTCCGAACGAGTTGGTCCGGTTGCGTATAGATTGATTTTGCCCCCTGAGCTTGAAAAGATTCACGACGTCTTTCATGTTTCGATGCTTCGACGCTATCGATCTGATCCATCGCACATAATTAGCCCATCAGAGGTTGAAATTCAAGCCGATATGAGTTATGAAGAAGAGCCGATGCATATCCTAGCTCGTGAAGTGAAGGAGTTGCGAAACAAAAGGGTTCCGTTAGTGAAGGTGTTATGGCTCAAACACGGGATCGAGGAAGCTACTTGGGAAACCGAGAGCTCGATGAAAGAACGATACCCAAACCTATTTACCGGTAAGATTTTCGGGGACGAAAATTTCTTAAGTGGGGGAGAGTTGTGACAGCCCAAAATTGACCCTAGTCGGGAAGTGGTTTCGGGACCACAAAACCGAGTCATAAAAATAATTGATTTCCATATTCTATGCTTATTATGTGTGTACATGAGTATGTGGAAGTTTCATTCTCCAATTTTGCCAATTGCATGAGAAATTATTAAATAGGGATTGATATGAGACATGGTGAAAATATGATAGGCTAATTTAAAATGGTCTATTAATGCATGTTGTGAAAATGATGGGTTTGCATGTCAAATTACCCAAAATTTGAGCTAGTGGTTGGCCATGCTATGGGTGGAAACATGTTGGGAACATGTTGGCCTAGTGAGGTATGTAGGAAAAAAATAAAATAAGGGGCATGGGCATAAAATAATGAAAAGGAGTATGATGAATACAAAAAAAAATGTGTGTAGTTGTTCCCCCCCCATTGCCGTGAGCTAAAGAAAAGAAAGGAGAAAATTTTTGTTCATCCTTTCTCATCTTCATTTAGCCGAAACTAGAAAGAAAAAAACAAAGAAAAAAAATGCTCATCCTTTGGTTCATCCTTGGCCAAAAATTTTAAGGAGGAAGGAAGAAGAAAGGTTGAAGAGGTTCGGCCATGCATGTAGCTAGGCTAAGGTATGTTTGATGATGTTCCATGAGATGCATGCATGTTTTAGTTGTTAGGTTGAGTTCTACCTAGCCCATGGTCAAAATCTTGTTATGTGATGGAAATGACACTCGGCCATGGATGCATCATTCTTGGTTGATGTTTGATGTTGTGGTGATGAGGCATGAGGATGAGTTAAGATTCGGCCTAGGTGGAGTTTGTGTTAATGCCATTGCATGCTAAATATGAAGCTTGTTAATGATGCATGTGATGGTGGCTTGATGATTCTTGAACCTCCTTTTTAGCATTTTGAGTGAGCACATATGTGCATTGGTTGCTAAATGGAGAAGAATCGGCTAGCAAGTTGTGTGCTAAGGCCGAATATAACTTTTGCATGTTAATGAGCAATGCATGTGTTAAATTGATGGAAAGGGAGAGGATGCTTTACTAGTGTGTATATGTGTGTATTAGCCAAGTTTGAACTTGAAACAAAAGGGTGTTTAGTCAATACAAGTGACCATACTTGTAGAATGTATTAAGTGTTGAAATCGGCCCCAAAATAGACATGCATATTCGGCCAAGGGGAAAAATTAGCTAAAATGTTGAGTTTGATTCATGATTCCGTACATATGTGACTTTAATGTCTAATGTATAAATATGGGCTAAGTGCCTTGTGTTCCTCTTTTCGATGCTCAAATGATTAAATCAATTTATTTGTTTAATTAAGCTCAAGAGCAAAGGGGAACTAAATCGATAAAGGGAAGGAAAAAGTGGTCGAATAGCTATCGGAATCGTTCGACAACACCCGAGGTAAGTTCTTGAGTAAGAGAGCTTAAATTATGATGTGATTAGATCATGTTTTAAGCAAATTAAAATCATGCTCTTTGTGTGGCTATTGAGCCGAATTTGCAAGAATGATAAATGTCTTGTGTTTGAGTTTTGCTAACGAAAATGAAATACGAATGGGCCATGATTTATTGTTAAATGTGCATGGTTATTTGAATGATGTCCGGGCTAAGTCCCGAAGGCTTGTGCTAAGTGACAATATCCGGACTAAGATCCGAAGGCATTTGTGCGAGATACTAAATCCGGACTAAGATCCGAAGGCATTTGTGCGAGATACTAATTCCGGGCTAAGCCCGAAGGCATTTGTGCGAGATACTAATTCCGGGCTAAGCCCGAAGGCATTTGTGCGAGATACTAATTCCGGGCTAAGCCCGAAGGCATTTGTGCGAGTTACTAAATCCGGGTTAAGTCCCGAAGGCATTTGTGCGAATTACTATAACCGGGCTATGTCCCGAAGGCATTTGAACGAGGAGCTATATCCGGTTAAATTCCGAAGGTACGTGATTTGGGAATGAATGAACTTGCTGTAAAATTCCAGTTAATACTCTCGAAACATCCCAACATTGAGGTATGTTTCGTATGTGCTTGAATTTAGTTGAGCCCTTACAAATAAGTATTCGCTCAGTTGATAAACGAGCTACCGGCCTTTGGCTGAGTTGATCTTTTGTGTATGTACATAAGGGTTGATAATGTGAAGCAAGTACGATATCGTAAATTTGTGCATATGAAATTATCCGTTTAGCTATATGAATGCTATACTTTTGTTGTGCTGGAATTCCTTGCTCAAAACTTACTAAGCATAAATTGCTTACTCCGTTTCATTGCTCCTCTGTTTTATAGATTTGGTTCTCCAGCTATCGACTCGGGATCTTGAAGTCAAAGTCGCCCACACTATCAAAGCCCCCCTTTTGGTACAATTTGGTTGAACTTTGAAATGGCATGTATAGGACTACCCGTTGTTGTGGGTCGTGGACCCTTTGGACTTGTATAAATTTTGGATAGCCATGCGAAAATGGCTTATATGTGCTTGATTATAATGTTATAATCATTTGGTGTGGATATGCTTGACAAGGATTGGCCACGGGATGGTTAATCACTTTCATAAATTGTGCTATTTATGCAAAAAGGGCTAGTTGAATCATGGAAACCATGAAATAGGTAAAGTCTACCTTAAAGGCAGATGCTGACACAGCAGTGATGTAATTGGAAAATCACTAAAAATATAGGAATGAATAAATAGTGAATAAATTATGTAAACAAACCTTGATGAATCTACTTTCATAGGAAAGTAACGAAACAATCATACGGACAGTATGTTAAGAGATATTCAGGTTCTCGTGAGACAGGGCAGAACGGTTTCTGGATTCCCTGTTCCGAATTTGGAAATTCATTATAATTAACCAGAGATAATTAGGAGTCATACCATATATTTATAGATTCCTCTCTGAGTATAGTTTCTATAGAAACAAACGGCATCAGTATTGGAGCCGTACAAGGAGATATCCAAGTCGTAATGGGCAAAGGTCAGGGTAGTCGATCCCTGTAACATGGGAGAGTTTTGACTAATAAACTGTACTAATTGGCCCAACCAAAATTCTAGAAAAAAATGTA